>NC_092334.1:268165454-268480000 GCF_046630445.1 Rutidosis leptorrhynchoides
GCTGTGGTGTCGAAATTGTGATTAACTTCGTTGTCGACTTCCATCGGACCATGTATGTAATGTTTAACTCTGTGACCATTAACTTTAAATTCCATCCCATTTGAATTTATTAATTCTATCGTTCCGTATGGGAAAACTCTTTTGACTATGAATGGTCCAGACCATCTTGATTTCAATTTTCCAAGAAATAGCTTGAATCGTGAATTGAAAAGAAGAACTCTGTCTCCTTCTTTAAATTCTTTTGAACTTCTGATTCTTTTATCATGCCATTTCTTCGTTCTTTCTTTATAGATTAACGAATTTTCGTATGCTTCATGTCTTAATTCTTCTAATTCGTTTAGTTGACTTAATCGTAGACGTCCGGCTTCATGTAAATCAAGATTACATGTTTTCAAAGCCCAAAATGCTTTGTGTTCAATTTCTACTGGAAGATGACATGCTTTTCCATAAACAAGTCTAAAAGGTGTGGTTCCAATTGGAGTTTTGTAGGCTGTTCTAAAAGCCCAGAGTGCATCCTCCAATTTAATGGACCATTCCTTCGGATTTGATCCTACGGTTTTTTCTAGAATACGTTTTAAAGCTCGGTTGGTATTTTCAACTTGTCCACTTGTCCACTTGTTTGTGGATGATATGCGGTGGAGATTTTATGAGTTACTCCATATCTTTTAAGAACTTTCTCAAGTTGATTATTACAGAAATGAGTACCCCGATCACTTATTAAAGCTTTCGGTGTTCCAAACCTTGCAAAAAGATGTTTTAAAAAGTTGACTACAACTCGTGCATCGTTAGTTGGGAGAGCTTGTGCTTCCGCCCATTTAGATACATAATCAATGGCTACGAGTATATATAGATTATTATGAGATTTTGGAAATGGACCCATAAAGTCAATACCCCAAATGTCAAATACTTCACATACTTGGATGACATTTTGTGGCATTTCATCACGTTGACTTATTTTTCCGGCCCTTTGACATGCATCACAGGATTTGCAAAGAAGGTGTGCGTCTTTGTAAATTGTAGGCCAATAGAATCCAGCTTCATAAACTTTTCTTGCTGTTAGTTGAGACCCATAATGCCCTCCTGTTGGTCCTGTGTGACAATGGTTTAAAATTTTACTAGCTTCATCTCCAAATACACATCGGCGTATTATTCCATCGGGACAACTTTTAAACAGATGTGGATCTTCCCAGAAATAGTGTTTTATATCACTGAAGAATTTCTTTCGTCTTTGGTACGATAATCCTTTTTCAAGGAATCCACAAACTAAGTAGTTTGCATAGTCTGCAAACCATGGGATTTCTTTATAATCTATCTTCAATAGAAATTCATCAGGAAAGTTGTCTTGTATGGCCGATTCATTTAGAACTTCTAATTCGGGATTTTCAAGACGAGAAAGATGATCAGCGGCGAGATTTTCTGCTCCTCTTTTATCTCGGATTTCAATATCAAACTCTTGTAAGAGTAAGATCCAACGGATTAATCTTGGTTTAGCATCTTGTTTTGAAAATAGGTATCTAAGAGCAGAATGGTCGGTATAGACCACCGTTTTTGCTAGAACGAGATATGATCGAAATTTGTCAAAAGCAAAGACAATAGCAAGGAGTTCTTTTTCAGTAGTTGTATAGTTTGTTTGTGCTCCTTGTAACGTCTTACTAGCATAATATATAGGTTGAAATCGTTTTTCAATCCTTTGTCCTAAAACGGCTCCCATTGCAAAATCACTTGCATCGCACATTAGTTCAAATGGTAGATTCCAATTTGGTGTTATCATGATTGGTGCATTAGTGAGTTTCTCTTTAAGAATATTAAAAGATTTGATACACTCATCTGAAAAGATGAATGGCGCATCCTTTTCTAGGAGTTTATTCATAGGAGTGGCAATTTTAGAAAAATCTTTTATGAAACGTCGGTAAAAACCGGCATGCCCTAGAAAACTCCTAACTCCTCTAACATTTGTGGGATATGGAAGTTTAGCAATTACATCTACTTTAGCTCTATCCACTTCAATTCCTTCTTTTGATATTTTATGTCCAAGAACGATGCCTTCTTTGACCATGAAATGGCATTTCTCCCAATTAAGTACTAGATTTGATTTTTCGCATCTAATTAGCATTCGTTCCAGATTAACTAGACATGATTTAAAAGTATCACCGAAGACTGAAAAGTCATCCATGAATACTTCCATGCATTCTTCTATCATGTCGTGAAAAATCGCCATCATACAGCTTTGAAAGGTTGCAGGGGCGTTGCAAAGTCCAAATGGCATGCGTTTGTAAGCAAAAGTACCATAAGGGCACGTGAATGTGGTTTTCTCTTGGTCCTCGGGTGCTATTGGAATTTGAGAATATCCGGAAAATCCATCTAGAAAACAATAGTAACTATTTCCGGCTAATCTTTCCAACATTTGATCTATGAAAGGTAAGGGAAAGTGATCTTTTCTTGTGGCGTCATTTAATTTTCTATAATCAATACATACACGCCATCCTGTTACAGTCCTAGTAGGAATAAACTCATTTTTCTCATTTGTAATGACAGTCATGCCACCCTTCTTAGGTACGCATTGAACTGGGCTTACCCATGGACTATCAGAGATTGGATAAATTAAACCTACATCTAGCAGTTTAATAATCTCTTTCTTAACTACATCTTGCATATTAGGATTTAGTCTTCGTTGGCGTTGCACATACGTTTTATGACCTTCTTCCATAAGGATTTTATGTGTGCAATACGAAGGACTTATATCTTTAATATCATGAATCTTCCATGCAATGGATGGTTTATGAGCTTTCAACACATAAATGAGTTGTGATTTCTCATTTTCAGTAAGAGAAGACGATATTATTACAGGTAATTCAGATTCACCATGTAAATAAGCGTATTCCAAATGGTTTGGAAGTGGCTTTAACTCTAATTTCGGAGGTTCTTCTATCGATGATTTATATCGATATCTGTCTTCTTCTTTTAGCATTTGAATTTCTTCTGTTGTTGGTTCATATCCATTAGCTATAAGTGTAGCTAACATTTCAGCTTCATCAATTGGTTCATTACCTTCTCCTAAAGAACATTCTCCTGTTCCTTGTAATTCTGGAAATTCTTCTAATAATTCTGCATGTGCATCTATAGTTTGAATATAATAACATGTATCATCTGCAGATTGTGGTTGTTGCATTGCTCTATCAACTGAAAAGGTAACACTCTCATCCTCTATACTTAGGGTCAGTTTCTTACCGAACACGTCTATCATTGCTTTAGCCGTGTTTAAGAATGGTCTTCCTAATATGAGAGGAACTTGAGAATCTTCTTCCATGTCCAAAACAACAAAATCTACTGGAAATACTAAAGTACCAACTTTAACTAGCATGTTCTCCATTATCCCTCTAGGATATTTTATTGATCTATCGGCTAGTTGTATGCTTATTCTTGTTGGTTTCAATTCTCCAAGGTCTAGTTTAGCGTATAGTGAATACGGCATTAGATTTATACTAGCACCTAAGTCTGCCAATGCTTCTATTGAACTAAGACTACCCAGAAAACATGGAATTGTGAAACTTCCTGGATCAGATAATTTTTCTGGTATCTTATTCAACAGCACTGCTGAACAATTAGCATTCATAGTAACAGCCGAGAGTTCTTCCATTTTCTTTCTATTTGAGATTAGATCTTTCAAGAATTTAGCATATCTTGGCATTCCTGAAATCACATCAATGAAAGGAAGATTTACATTTATCTGTTTAAACATATCCAAGAATTTGGATTGCTCGGCTTCAAGTTTCTCTTTCTTCATTTTACTCGGGTAAGGAAGTGGTGGTTGGTATGGTTTAACATAAGGTTTATCCTTAACTGTGTTATTTTCATTAACCTTTTCAACTACCGGTTCTTTTTCCTTATCTTGATCAGGTTGTGGTTCTTGTGGAGTAGGAATAGTTTCATCAGAAGTTACAGGTATTTCAGGTGGTTTAAATGTTGTACCACTTCTTGTGGTAATAGCTTTAGCTGTTTCATTCCTGGGGTTAGCATTTGTATCACTAGGTAGACTTCCCGGTTTTCTTTCACCTATTAACCTTGCTAGGTTACTCACTTCTTGTTCCAGATTTTGAATAGAAGCTTGTTGATTTCTAAATGCTTGAGCATTTTGTTCATTGGTTTGTTTCTGAGATGTGAAAAACTGCGTTTGAGTTTCAACTAGCTTCGTCATCATATCTTCTAAATTTGGTTTTTTATCATCGGTTTGTTGTGGTGGTTTGTTTTGAAAATTCGGTCTTTGCTGATTATAAGTATTATTGGATACTTGTTGATTGCTAGGACCTTGTTGGTTGTTGTATGGAATATTTCGGTTATAATTCTGGTTTTGATTGTAAATTGGTCTTGGCGGTTGATAATTATTCTGATAATTATTTCCAGGCCTTTGGTTTATGTATGAAATATTCTCTCTTTGTTCCATTGTTAATTCAATACTGAGACAATCTTTTGTCAAATGTGGTCCTCCACACTGCTCACAACTAATTCGTATTGAGTGAATATCTTTAGTCATCTTTTCCATTCGTCTCTCTACAGCATCTATCTTTGCGGAAATGGAATCTAAGTCATGGCTAGAATCGGCTCTAGCTGCTTTAGATGATCTAATGATATCTTTTTCTTGGTGCCACTCATGTGAGTGGGAAGCAGTGTTATCAATAATTTTGTAAGCATCAGTTTCGGTTTTCTTCATAATAGAACCACCAGCTGCTATATCTATGTCTTTCCTTGTAGTGATGTCGCATCCTTGGTAGAATATTTGTACTATTTGACAGGTGTCTAAACCATGTTGCGGACATCCTCTTAATAACTTTCCATATCTTGTCCACGCCTCATATAGAGTTTCATTTGGTTTCTGTGTGAACGTAACAATTTCTGCTTGAAGTCTTACGGCTTTAGATGCAGGAAAGAATTGTTTAAGAAATTTGTCAACTAAAACGTCCCATGTATCAATCGCCCCTTCAGGTAACGATTCCAACCAATCTTTGGCTTCTCCCTTTAAAGTCCAGGGAAATAACATGAGATATATCTGTTCATCCTCCACTTCTCGTATTTTAAATAGTGTGCAGATCCTATTAAAGGTACGTAGATGTTCATTTGGATCTTCCTTCGGCGCACCACTAAATTGGCATTGATTAGTCACCATGTGTAGAATTTGTCCTTTGATTTCATAATCTGGCGCATTAATGTCTGGATGAGTAATTGCGTGACCTTGGCCAGTGCGTTTAGCTCTCATTCGGTCTTCCATACTTAAAGGTTCCAGATTCTCCATAATTGAATTTGTTGAATCGGTATCACTAGATGATTCTGATTTAATGGTTCGTTCCTCAACAATCTCTGTTTGAATGATTGGTGGCTCCGGAGGAAAGTTTAATGGTTCAGGATCTACGAACCGTTCCTGAATATTTTCCGGATTCTCAATTGTGAGGTTGGGTTCAAAAAATGGATTATCGGAAATTTGAACTGAAGTACTTGGTCGACTGGATGACGATTCTAAAGAAAAATCAACGGCGGTTATATTTGCTAAATGTCTTGATCTAGTTACAGGTGGTGAACGTACAAAAGGTGATGAACGTCTTGCTCGGTGCATTCACTGAATATCCTATTAGTTTTTAAAAAGGAAAGAAAAATTATAATAAGTTATCCAATCAATAGACTTTTCTGATTTTGCCCACGTTTCGAATAGCCAAAAGATGCAGCAGAGGGGCAGGATTCGTTTGGTCTCAATATAATTGAGGACTGTTTGGCTCCAATAACCCGGTCTACGTACAAATCCAACTATTACTACGAACCAGAAAATTTTGATGTCTATCAATTTAACCACTTAAAATAAATTTTCGTAATTTTAAGAAATTTAGATAAGAAGTAGAATAAAAATCTATGTCCTAAAAACTAGAATAGCGAGAAATAAGAGAGAAAAAGAGTTCGTCGAAAAAGGTCGAAAAACGAAAAATGGTTGAAAAATAAAAGGTGACGGAAAAATAAAAGAAACTTATAAAAACTTAAAAATACTTGACTAACCTAACCTTATTACTACAACTAACTTAAAATTATAATCGCAAATTGAAATTACTAATTGAAATGATAATTGATACATAGTAAAAAGGTGTCTAAAAATATTAAAGCTTACAAGAAAGACTAAATACCAAATGGAAATAACTTAAAAAGAAACTAAAACTTAAAAAGGAGTCGCAAAATTCTAAAGCACCTAAATCTTAGTCTAAAGAAAAAGCACTTAAGGAATTCTACGGCAAAGCCTAAAAATCTAGGAGTAAAAATAACTATAGCAAAAACTAAGTTTAAAATTAAATATGAGCTAAAAATACAAATATTACGCTACAATGATTAAAAAGGGACAAAATATAAAAATATATAAAAAGTTATAAAAAGTACAATTTTTATAAAAATATTATTTTTATATTATTTTTTTTAATAAAACTACTAATTTTACAATTTAATAAAACTAATTTAAACAAAATAAAACAAATTAAATAAAAAGAAATTTTAAAATAAAACTTAATTATAATAATAATACATAATTAGGGTTTATATTAATAATAATTAATAATAATCCGTAATAAATGCTGAATTAGGGCTTCTGTCGGCGTGTCAGAAAGTCTCCGCGAGTCGCGGTAATTAATGAAGAAAACCCCGCGAGTCGCGGGGTTCAGAAATTCAATTCTGGCACAGTTTGAATCGACGCGTTTTTTCTTTATTTATTTATTTTTTTTTTATTTTCTGTTTTCTGTTTTTTCTATATATAAAAGATATTTAATAAAACTTATATTTTTATAAATTAAAATAAGAATAAAGAAACTTATAAAACTTAAATATTTAAAAAAAATACTAAAAAATACTTATATTTTTGTTTTTTCTTTTTATATTTTCGAATAATTAAAACGTATTTTTACAAAAACGAATTTTTATAAAAGTAAACAAAAAAAATCCTTTTTTTTTTATATTAGCGTTCCGCTTCCGGCTTTTAAGAGATGTCCCCGGCAGCGGCGCCAAAAATACTTGATGTTATGCGAGGTGTATACGAAATAGTTTATATTTTACTAGGAAAAACTATTAAATACGATACAATTTTACACAAGATATTTATTTATTTATAGAATGGATATACTTAAACCTTGCTACAACACTTATAGGCAGTGTACCTAATCGTAAAGTAGTGTAGTTTTTAGTAAGTCCGGTTCGTTCCACAGGGAAATCTTTAAACAAAGCTCAATGCTATATTAGTTTACTTTTATAAAAATACAAATATATATATAAGTAATATTATTATTATAAAGGGGGGTTTTTACCGTTTAATGACCGGTTTGTCGATTTTAAGACTTTAGTCGCAGTTAAAACCTAATGTAAAATATAAAATAAATACAAGACTTAAATTAAAGCGTAAAGTAAATAACGATAATGAAATTGCGAATAATAAAAGTGCGATAAAATAAAATTGCGATAATTAAAAAGTACGATAATTAAAAGTGCGATTAAATAACAATAAATAAAAGTGCGATAATTAGAAGTGCAATTAAATATAAAATAAAGGAAATTAAATATGAAATAAAAGAATTATGCTTATTTAAACTTCCGTAATCATGATGTTTGACGTGTTGATTTTAGTTTTATGCCCATGGGTTAATTGTCCTTTGTCCTGGATTATTTAATATGTCCGTCTGGTTTTTGTCCATAACAGTCCATCAGTCATAAATATAAAGTGCGAGTGTCCTCATCAAATTATTCTTATACCCGAAGTTAAATATTCCAACTAATTGGGGATTCGAATTGTAACAAGGTTTTAATACTTTGTTTAATGAATACACCAGGTTATCGACTGCGTGTAAACCAAGGTTTTACTACTTTGTTAACAATTACACCAATTACCCTTGAATGTAATTTCACCCCTGTTTTAATTATTCTAGTGGCTATTAATCCATTCCCGTGTCCGGTTAAATGAACGATTATTCGTACATATAAATACCCCGCCCATCGTGTCCGATTGAGTGTATATGGTAATTTATAGGGACGCCCAATTGTAGATCTTTATATTAACATTAACAAACTATCATTTAGTTAAACAAATATAAAGCCCATTAATAGCCCATAGTCTAATTTCCACAAGTGTCGTTCTTTTGTCCAAACCCCAATTATGGTACAAAGCCCAATTACCCAATTTTAGTAATTAGCCCAACATCATGATTACTTCGTTTTAAATAAGCATAATAATTACTTAGCTACGAGACATTAATGTAAAAAGGTTGAACATAACTTACAATGATTAAAAATAGCGTAGCGTTACACGGACAGAATTTCGACTTACACCCTTACAATATTCGCTAACATACCCTTATTATTAGAATTATAATTATAATTAAAATTAAAATATAAATTATATATATATATATATCGTATATATGAGAGAAGAGAGAAATAGATTATGAATTGCGATCAGAATTCAGTTGCTTTTATAGGAAAAGTTGAAATTTGGGGCTCCGCGACTCGCGGCAAAATCCTCTTCAAACTCCGCGAGTCGCGGAGAATGAATTTACAGCTCACACCCTTGGAGTCTTTCTCTGCCGACGGTTTTATAATATATATATAATATATATATATAATTAATATAATTAATTATATATTATATTATATTTATATACATAGTTAACTTGTAATTTTTAGTCCGTTGCGTCGAGCGTTAAGAGTTGACTCTGGTCCCGGTTCCGGATTTTCGAACGTCCTTGCATACAATTTTATATTTTGTACTTTGCGTTTTGAATCTTGTACTCTTGTAATTTCGAGACGTTTCTTATCAATAATTGGAACCTTTTTGATTGTCTTTTGTACTTTTGAGCTTTTTGGTCGTTTGCGTCTTCAATTCGTCGAATCTGTCTTTTGTCTTCACCTTTTATTATTTAAACGAATATCACTTGTAAATAGAACAATTGCAACTAAAAGCTTGTCTTTCTTGAGGAATAATGCTATGAAATATATGTTCGTTTTTAGCATTATCAATATTTCAATTTATTATATTGCTTTTGTTTATATATATTTATATACATATATACATATATACATATATTTACAATCAACTGTTCGTGAATCATCGGGAATAGTCAAAGGTTTACTGTATCCATATAAATAGTTCAAAGGTCAAATGTATACATGAACACAGTTCAAGGTTTATGAGACTTCAACATTACTAACTTTGCTTATCGTGTAGAAATCAATTAAAGATCAAGTTTAAATTTGGTCAAAAATTTCCGGGTCGTCACAGTCGATTTGTTCTTGAGCCTAGCTGACCTTCTCCGTGGTTCTTCCTCTGGGATTACAGAATCCATTTGTTTAGCTTCTTCTATGTGGAGATTTTGGATAGTATTACTGGGTAACCTTCCTTGTGGTCGGGTTTCAAGGCTTTGTGATAATTGTCCGAGCTGCATCTCTAGACTTTTGAACAGAGCCAATTGATTTCTCATTAGTATCTCCGTCTGGCCTTCTCTGGATGCAGTTCTCTAATTTAGCTATTGTTGTCCTTGAATGAACTGAGTCAACTGATCATCAGCTCTGAGAGCGGGATTGGTTACTTTTGTAATTTGGGTGGTTGGGGAATTTTCCTCAGCTGGTGGACCAGTGAGTGGAAGTGGTTGATCGTAGGTCAATTGAGATTGTTAGGGTGGATAAGGTGGGTAGCGACAACGAAAAGGCTGGTTATTTCTTGGGAATTGGTTAACCCTAGGTAGTTGATTGAATCCGGGATTTGATTGACGAGCTGGGTATTGAATGTAATAGACTGAACCATCAGGGTTCTCGTACTCAACTTGATAGTCTTCAGTGGGTTATGGGTTGTGTCACGACCCGGAAAATTCTGACTAATTTTAAACCAAATTCTCGATACGATTTAATATTTTTGACACGATAAGCTAAATCTGTTAGGTTGAGTCTCAAAAATTTTGAAGTGTTTCATATATTCATTTGACCTTTGATCATTTTCGACGATTCACAAACTATTGGTTACAAGTTAATGTATACACAGATACTTAAATGTAAGTAAATATATATAATAATTTGAAGTAATAACAAATAAGTAAAATAATATGCAAGGTAATAAGTCGGATAAAATCAAGATATATATGAATGTGATTTTAAATAATTGATGATTATATGTTTATCATAAAATATTAAAACATATAAAGATGATGAATATGTTATTATATATATATATATATATATATATATATATATATATATATATATATATATATATATATATATATATATATATATATATATATATATATATATATATATATATATATATTATTAGATTATTAATATTATTATTAGTATTATTATCATTAATAATAGTAATTAATATCATTAGCAAAATTAATATTATTCTTTAAGATTATTATTATTTCATTAAAGATATCAGTATTATAAATAATATAAATTATTTTGTTATCTTATTATCATTTATTATAATTACTTTTAATATTACTTTTAATATTATTATCATTATTATTAATTTGATTATCAATAATATAATTATAATTGTTAATTATCAAGATTATTGTTATTAATATTTGGATTAATTTTAATATAATTTAAAATTTAGTAATAATCATAAAAGGGATTTCGTACGAATTGGAATGGATTCAGTGGAAAATCTTAATCACAACTATAGTTGATTGATGCTTTTTGTCTCTAAATTTAATTACAAATCGAATCATATCTCCTAAACCCAACAAATACTTGTATCAATCGTTCTCAACCTCTATTCCTTTTTCGTCTGTTTCATTTGTTTGAGTATTAAGGAATCAGCATCCACATTGTTTTATAAATCAAACAAACGCCTGCATCTTCGAACACCTTTGGGTACTACTATAACCACAACAATTTTCTTGTTCACAACAGGTAATCCTATTACTAACCGTCTCTTCTATCGCTCACCATTTTGATCAGCCTACCACCAAAATCATCATAAAATCACAACTAAGATGATAACCCACCTGCATACCATGTTTTGATCGAGCTTTTCTTCAACCCTCAAAACCATCCACCGTAGATCCATCGACCCACACCTGCAACTACTTCCGTTGACTGTTTTTCTGTGTCAGCTGTAACCAAGAACCTCCGGTTCAGTCACCACCAGCCACCACTTCATCATCTTCACAACACCTCTACAACACCATCGGATGTTCCCACCTTCATCCACCAACACCCAACAGTCATCACCGCCACTCCTTCACCACCTCCACCGTCGACAGAACCACCACCAACCCTCAAGAATTACTCAACTGAACACCACCTTCTATCTTCCTCACAACCGTCACCTTAACCTTATCTCTCTTTATATGTATCTCTCCCTCTCCCTCTCTCGTGTTTAATCACGGTTTGAGCAAGTAAACTATCACCACCATGAGACCACTTCACAAACCACCATCAACAACCATAGTTACCTTCCATCACCATAATCATTATAATCATCGACAACCAACTCTCTCTCTTAACTTTCTCTCTCTCTTAACTTGAAACCACAACCGACACACCACCCACATTGCTGCTATTCCTGTTCCTGTTTACTATTACAAACCGAACCCCATAAACCACCATTGAAGTCTACTGCTACTCACTGTTACCACTGCTGGTTTCCTTCTGTTTTTACTCAAAAAATAGCAGTATAATCGAAGGCACATAAAGATGATAAATAAAAGAAGGAGTTGGTGATTTAAAGGAGAATAAGATGACGAGGATTACTGCTACAGTTTCCTAGTTCAACCGATACCCAAAAGAACCATCGATCAATACCAAAACCCTAACCATCGCCACCCTGTTGTACTATCTATTTCCTGTTTCTAATTGATATTCTAATCTATACTGCACGTTTGCTTTCCCTTTTTCTTTCCTGCCGACAACTTTGAAACTCTTTGATTGTTTGATAGTGATAGAAGAAGATGATGCCAAACAAATACAGAAAATACGCGTTTAGTTTTATGATGGCCGACAATTCATAAACCAAATATAACCTCACGTTCCACTAAACTTTTGTCTCAATTTTATATAAAAAAAAAAGAAAACGATTTTGATATCCAGTTTCCTTATGAAATTGTGGGCCGTGAACTATAGGTTGATAGTGGGCCGATGTGATTTACTTGTTGGACTATAAATTAATTGGACTGTTAATGGAATAGATGGACCGTCATGCTCATGTTTGGGGTTACGTTCTTAATTGGCCAAGAAATTCAATTTAGATGGTTGTTATTTATGATATATGATGTGCATCACAAAAATGATGACATGCTAATGAAGATAATGATCACGAATAAGATGAGTTATGATGATGATGATGCAGATGTAAACGGGTTTTAAGAAAAGGAAACAGAAATATAAACTAGTTTAAAAAAAAATATAGTTTAGTGATTATATCAGAAAAGTAAGCAGTGGAGCCATGGTCTAGTGTGTTGTTGGGTGAACGAGAGGTCTTGAGTTCAAGTCCGGGATGGTGCATTATTATTGTTATAAGCCTTTTTATTCTTTGAGGTTCGTGAATCCGAGGTTAACCCTACACTTGTTAAATGACGTCATATGTATTTTTACTACAAAATACATTAGGTGAGTTTCATTTGCTCCCTTTTTAATTGCTTTTGCAATATATATATTTTTGTGCTGAGAATACATGCGCTGCTTTTATAAATGTTTACGAAATAGACACAAGTACTTAAAAATATATTCTACGTTGAGTTGTACCACTAGCATACTTCACTGTAGCTTGGTAACTAATATTTACATAAGTATTGTAAACGCGAATCCTGTTGATAGATCTATCAGGCCTGACAACCCCAACCGGACTGGATGACCAGTATTCAACGGTTGCACAGTACCTCATTTCGGTGACTACACTTGGTACGGTGTAGTGAGATTTCATAATAAAGGGAATATACGACGTGATTAAATGTTAAGTATGGTTACCAAGTGCTCAACCACTTAGAATGCTTTACATACACTTGCAAGTGTATTATGTTTATGATTATGAAATCTTGTGGTCTATTGAAACTATTGATAACTGTTGTTACTATAAACCTATGAACTCACCAACCTTTTGGTTGACACTTTTAAGCATGTTTATTCTCAGGTACGAATTAAGTCTTCCGCTGTGCATTAGCTCATTTTAAGGATATTACTTGGAGTTGATCATCGCAATGGGACCAAATGTTGATGACTTCGTCCAGGTAGATTAGGACGGGTTGTTACAGGTGGTATCAGAGCGGTGGCCTTAGCGAAATAGGTCTTGCATTAATGTGTCTAACTGATAGTTGTTTAGATGCATTAGTGGATCTGGACTTCGACCGTGTCTGCATGTCAAAAGTTTTGGGCTTATCATTTTTTTTTGTCGAAAATCATCTGCTTATCATCTTTAGGAAATTACCTGCTCATTATTCTTAGTCTAGACACATCTTACTGCATTGACTGCATGATTAGTGTATAGACAAAACTCATATCTTAGCGTATCTGCTAAATCATATCTTAGCGCATCTATTACGATAGACTTTGCTTGATATCTTCCGTAAATTTCTCCGCAATTTAGGGGAAACTGGTACTATATATATATATATATATATATATATATATATATATATATATATATATATATATATATATATATATATCTATGCATAGGATGCATTGAGAATACCATCCAACTATCAATTGTTGTCACTAAACTCTTCATACCAAAAATCTTTTCTGAGATCGCGTAAGATGGCCTCTACGAATCGACCAAGTTCCTCTGACTCCGAAGACAGCGTGACAGAAGCACACCAACCAATCAACTACCGTGATTAATGGAGAGAAAATGGGGGTGGGTTCGCGACATACTCACCCTATGGAGAAGGGAAGAAGGTACTCCATATCATGAACCGAATCTACCATCTAACCTTGGAGTACTTGACCCGCTAACCGGCGAACCTGTTCGCAACACTGTTTATACCCTTTTTGCAAGAATTTTTCGTATTGAGACTATCATTAACGGAACTAGGAAAGATATCCGACCTTTACCTCACATTGATAACCAACCAGGGTTAGTAGAAGAAGTTAGAGAACTTCGAGCTCGAGTATTAACTTTAGAGAACACGGTACACAATTTGCAAGCGCCAGCAGTATCACCAACACCAGTAACATCACCAGCTTCAGCACCAACGGTACCAGTACCACCAATAACCCAAGTTTCAACAATCCATGCCTCACCATCTCATTCTGTACCTCGAGTATAATCATCGTTCTACGAATCGTTCTACATCGATTATCTTCGCTCGACATGGCGATTATGTAATTTCTAAAGTTCTAGAGATTATGTAATCTAGTATTAACGATAAATCAAATGAGTTTAATATCTTATTGACTCATTAAATCCATGATTATATCTGAAGAAAATATATATGCAAGTATATTTTCATAAAGATTGTAATTAAAATTCTTTTGTACAAATTGTTAATGCTGAAAATATTTTAACGGGTAGGTAATACCCGAAGAATATTTAGATTTCACATTAATCAGTTACACGTTACATTCTTCGACTCTGATTCAACAGTCAGTCACTATCCTACTTGTATCCATAGATATACATATTCGTTCACCACAGAATCCATTTTCGTTCAATTTCATATTTGGATTTTGACCTATCAAAATCTAACAAGTGGCATAATGAAGAAAACATCGAACAAAGTAAAATTTGTTAGAAACAAACGAACTAACTAATTGAAATATTGTTAAGAATCCACGCTAACTGTTCCTAGCTAACTGTTCCTAGCTAACTGGTTACATTCTATTTATCGCAATTTAATTATCACAATTTACATTCTGGCAATTTTATTTATCGTCATTTAATTTCTGTATTTATTTTACGCACTTTAAATAACGGGACACGTATACAAGGTTTCGACATATCATATTGACCCATCTATATATTTATCTTGGAACAACCATAGACACTCTATATGCAAATGATGGAGTTAGCTATATAGGGTTGAGGTTGATTCCAAAATATATATATAGTTTGAGTTGTGATCAATACTGAGACCGGTACACGGGTCACGATACGTATTAATTAATTCGAATGTTATATATTAAACTATATATGAACTATTGGACTGTTAAATGAGGACTATAGACTGTGGACTAATAATATTGGACAATTAAAATGAATTAAAATATTGATTATAACATATGAAACTAAAAATTTCTTCAAGTTTGCCACTTGATTTCATCTTAAACCTCATTTGTATCTTAACGATTACAATCTGCGTTCGAACCTTCCATGATTCTTGAAAACACCTCAATCGAGAAGATGAACCAACCGCACTTCATCTACGGAAGAAAAGATTTATGCATATAGTTATGCACCTGAAAAACTCGTGGAACCTGAGTAAAGGTTTAACACGTATATGCGTTAGCTCCTTTGGCGATGTAACTACCGAAAATCACTTTGCAATCCCTTTCCAAAGTAGCCAATTTTGTCACAGCTCCAGCAAGTCAACTTCGACTTTTTGTTCGAATCAACCTTATTATAACTTTGATATATACGTTTGCCACTGTTATTGTTACCGAGAAACCTTTTATATTCCATCATATTACCAGCAGACGTAGCAGCAACCTCGTTGCTCCTTGGCGTAAATCTCTTCGACAAATCACTATATTTATCTATTGAAGTCCTATCATGTACTCATCAACATTTTGTACCGATAGTTGCCATACCAAATACCGGGAAACATTAATCATTAATTCTCAAAGTTCGCAGTGTTCCTACGTCAACAGTTATATATCTATATATAACGTATATCTTCTGACCGATGAATTTCAACTCGAAATATCTGAATTCCTAAAAAGCACTCTAGCTTACGAATCATATCTTTGAGTTCTGAAAATGCTGATGAAGCAGCAAAACTGTAGATGGTCTTAATGGCCAAAGGGTTGATGATAAAGAATGGAGTGTTGGAAGCGCTCAATAGAAAATTCAGTACCAAAAAGAGGATTATGCAAAACTATGAAGGAGGTTGTGGACAAAACACCAGAACTAAAACCTATAATGATGATTCTGTATCTGATGAACTCTTTAGCGAATACCTTGCTCCTACTTATTCTAAATCCTTGCGGAAGGATTTTCTTCATCAACCTTCGATCTTAGAAATTCCAAAATATCGTCAAAAATATCTTCGATATTTCTGAAGATATATTCATAAATATTCTTGTCCGAAATTATTTATCTTTTCGTGCTATCTATATTACATCATAAAAGAAACTGTTTTAGTTTCTATCCTTATATAAAATTTGAGTTTAAATTATGGGTGATTTTTGGAGAAGTGTAGGGAATTGAAGCATGAGTTAGTACAATATAATGACGCCGGGCCAACGTGGTTATATTAAAGTAAGTCATGCTAAATTTCTAATGAAATGTGATGATGGTCCACAGATCTTACCCTCATCATGTGCCATGTTACACGACTCTTTCATTCTATTTAATCTCTAAGCATATCACGAAAATATTTCCTTGATATTTTCGTTCTTCTGTAATTCTAATAGTTGCTAATAAATCGTGCTATTACATTTTCTTACTGATTAGAAGGTTTCGTTAAATTCCTTGAATTCCGGAAATCCACCATGACTACATCAAAAGTTAAGACAAAATTTTTATTCTTTTGTGATAGCTTCACTCGTACGCTTCGAGTAATTCAATTATTTTATCAATATTACCCAATGTTGGTAAAACCCTATTTTGTCAACTCATATTCGTCATGAAAAACATTCTTATTGTTAGCCATGACCACCTCGATCAAATTTCGGGACGAAATTTCTTTAACGGGTATGTACTGTCACGACCCGGAAAATTCTGACTAATTTTAAACCAAATTCTCGATACGATTTAATATTTTTGACACGATAAGCTAAATCTGTTAGGTTAAGTCTCAAAAATTTTGAAGTGTTTCATATATTCATTTGACCTTTGACCATTTTCGACGATTCACAAACTATTGGTTACAAGTTAATGTATACACAGATACTTAAATGTAAGTAAATATATATAATAATTTGAAGTAATAACAAATAAGTAAAATAATATGCAAGGTAATAAGTCGGATAAAATGAAGATATATATGAATGTGATTTTAAATAATTGATGATTATATGTTTATCATAAAATATTAAAACATATAAAGATGATGAATATGTTATTATATATATATATATATATATATATATATATATATATATATATATATATATATATTATTAGATTATTAATATTATTATTAGTATTATTATCATTAATAATAGTAATTAATATCATTAGCAAAATTAATACTATTCTTTAAGATTATTATTATTTCATTAAAGATATCAGTATTATAAATAATATAAATTATTTTGTTATCTTATTATCATTTATTATAATTACTTTTAATATTACTTTTAATATTATTATCATTATTATTAATTTGATTATCAATAATATAATTATAATTGTTAATTATCAAGATTATTGTTATTAATATTTGGATTAATTTTAATATAATTTAAAATTTAATAATAATCATAAAAGGGATTTCGTACGATTTGGAATGGATTCAGTGGAAAATCTTAATCACAACTATAGTTGATTGATGCTTTTTGTCTCTAAATTTAATTACAAATCGAATCATATCTCCTAAACCCAACAAATACTTGTATCAATCGTTCTCAACCTCTATTCCTTTTTCGTCTGTTTCATTTGTTTGAGTATTAAGGAATCGGCATCCACATTGTTTTATAAATCAAACAAACGCCTGCATCTTCGAATACCTTTGGGTACTACTACAACCACAACAATTTCTTGTTCACAACAGGTAATCCTATTACTAACCGTCTCTTCTATCGCTCACCATTTTGATCAGACTACCACCAAAATCATCATAAAATCACAACTAAGATGATAACCCACCTGCATACCATGTTTTGATCGAGCTTTTCTTCAACCCTCAAAACCATCCACCATAGATCCATCGACCCACACCTGCTACTACTTCTGTTGACTGTTTTTCTGTGTCAGCTGTAACCAAGAACCTCCAGTTCAGTCACCACCAGCCACCACTTCATCATCTTCACAACACCTCTACAACACCATCGGATATTCCCACCTTCATCTACCAACACCCAACAGTCATCACCGCCACTCCTTCACCACCTCCACCGTCGACAGAACCACCAACAACCCTTAAGAATTACTCAACTGAACACCACCTTCGATCTTCCTCACAACCGTCACCTTACCCTTATCTCTCTTTATATGTATCTCTCCCTCTCCCTCTCTCGTGTTTAATCACGGTTTGAGCAAGTAAACTATCACCACCATCAACAACCATAGTTACCTTCCATCACCATAATCATTATAATCATCGACAACCAACTCTCTCTCTTAACTTTCTCTCTCTCTTAACTTGAAACCATAACCGACACACCACCCACATCGCTGCTATTCCAGTTCCTGTTTACTATTACAAACCAAACCCCATAAACCACCATTGAAGTCTACTGCTACTCACCGTTACCGCTGCTGGTTTCCTTATGTTTTTACTCGAAAAATAGCAGTATAATCGAAGGCACATAAAGATGTTAAAGAAAAGAAGGAGTTGGTGATTTAAAGGAGAATAAGATGACGAGGATTACTGCTACAGTTTCCTAGTTTAACCGATACCCAAAAGAACCATCGATCAATACCAAAACCCTAACCATCGCCACCCTGCTGTACTATCTGTTTCCTATTTCTAATTGATATTCTAATCTATACTGCACGTTTGCTTTCCCTTTTTCTTTCCTGCCGACAACTTTGAAACTCTTTGATTGTTTGATAGTGATAGAAGAAGATGATGCCAAACAAATACAGAAAATACGCGTTTAGTTTTATGATGGCCGACAATTCATAAACCAAAGATAACCTCACGTTCCACTAAACTTTTGTCTCAATTTTATATAACAAAAAAAAAAGAAAACGATTTTGATATCCAATTTCCTTATGAAATTGTGGGCCGTGAACTATAGGTTGATAGTGGGCTGATGTGGTTTACTTGTTGGACTATAAATTAATTGGACTGTTAATGGAATAGATGGACCGTCATGCTCATGTTTGGGGTTACGTTCTTAATTGGCCAAGAAATTCAATTTAGATGGTTGTTATTTATGATATATGATGTGCATCACAAAAATGATGACATGCTAATGAAGATAATGATCACGAATAAGGTGAGTTATGATGATGATGATGATGCAGATGTAAACGGGTTTTAAGAAAAGGAAACAGAAATATAAACTAGTTTAAAAAAAATATAGTTTAGTGATTATAGCAGAAAAGTAAGTAGTGGAGCCATGGTCTAGTGTGTTGTTGGGTGAACGAGACGTCTTGAGTTCGAGTCCGGGATGGTGCATTATTATTGTTATAAGCCTTTTTATTCTTTGAGGTTCGTGAATCCGAGGTCAACCCTACACTTGTTAAATGACGTCATATGTATTTTTACTACAAAATACATTAGGTGAGTTTCATTTGCTCCCTTTTTAATTGCTTTTGCAATATATATATTTTTGGGCTGAGAATACATGCGCTGCTTTTATAAATGTTTACGAAATAGACACAAGTACTTAAAAATATATTCTACGTTGAGTTGTACCACTGGCATACTTCCCTGTAGCTTGGTAACTATTATTTACATGGGTATTGTAAACGCGAATCCTGTTGATAGATCTATCGGGCCTGACAACCCCAACCGGACTGGACGACCAGTATTCAACGGTTGCACAGTACTTCGTTTCGGTGACTACACTTGGTACGGTGTAGTGAGATTTCATAATAAAGGGAATATGCGACGTGATTAAATGTTAAGTTGATGGAATTTAACATCTATGTAAACAACATGTTCTTAAGTTACTTGTTCATAAAACCATTTTATGATAGTTAAATAAAGCGGAAGCATGAAAATAAGTTCATGTTTATATGTTAAACCATTTAGTTAAATTCCATATTAATATCAAGTCTTGAAATATACTTACAAATAAGAATAATGGAGAAGATTATTACCTCCTCAAGTTAATTGAGGGTGATATTGAAGAAGAAGAAGATGATGGAACCTCAAGCTATTGTGTATTAACACCACCCTTGAAGTTGGCTAGACATTAGAACTTTAACAACCTTGTTAACTAAGCTAGAAACCCACTCTTTTGCACCTTATTTTCTGGACAGCAACAAGCTCCAAGGATGATGATGAATGAAGTCTCAAAACAATGAAACCTCAAGAGATAATACCCCAAACTTGTGCACCAACACCATATACTTTGGTTAGGATTTAAAGACACTAGAATTAGCTTGCAAAAAAGGAAATTGAACCCCTCTTCCCCTTTGGTTAAGTCACGGCAGCAGCAAGCATAAAATTGCTGTGCAGAATTTTTTTTTTTGCAAGTAGAAGATGTGTTTTGCATGTGTGTTGAAGTCCCAAGAGAGCTAGGCATGGGTATATGAATATATTGGGAACCAAGTAGTCAAAAGCATGAGTTTATTAACCCAATATCCCCATCTCCCATGCCATATTTGTTTATAAAAAAAAATAGTTTTATAAAAGGTATTAATTTTTATAAAACCATTTTTATAAACTTCTACATACAAATATATATACATTTTATATAAAACCAATTTATAACAAAATGTAATATAATCATTATTAATTATTTACCTATAAATAATTAAATCCATATTATATAAATTATTCCATAATTTATATAAAACACATCAAGTAATATTTAAGAAAACCATTTTTCTTAAAGTTCAAGTGTCGCGTATTTGATCAATGAACCAATCGTTGAAATCAAATACGAATAAGGTGTTGGTAAGTTTGTTATTGGGTATGACCCGACTTGGATCAAAACATATTAGCCGCGTTAATTTAATATGTCTCTCGGGCATACGAAATACCTTCAATCTCCCACTTGCACGGGAAACATAAGAAATTAATGCAAGTGATGGATACAGCCTAACACACCATCCATCACCCTTAATATGTTATGACTTTGTGCCATTCAATAACATCATCCCTTTCGAGCTCCCTACTCGAACTGATATATGTAGGTGAATCTTTCATTATATCCTTTCGTCCTAGATGTCATGTTAAATCCAAGAGATATAGAGTGATCACTCTCTTATAGATTTAACTTTATCAGGCCTTAGACATCTGACTCTCAACGAATAAGAGGGACAAATTCCATCTTGACTACATACGTCCAAGACACTACACTTCATACCATACCTGAAGCCTTCCTTATGAGCTACCATTTTCAGAATAGCGAAGGAAAGAATCAAGGCACAATATTTGGTGAATATCTGAACCCTATATGTATCTCAGGTCAGAGGATACAATGATATTCTCCTTTACTCAAGATTACATGTGATCAACCACAAAGGCTCCATACAGTAAATCTTGAGAGCGGGTCTTCCAATATTTGTTTCCCACAAATATCTATGAACCTTGGTTGCAACCTTGCCCCACATTCAACCTATGAATGTATACCAATCCGAGTTCATAATAGTCTAAACCTCACACTTGTTCCACAAATGTGATCGACTACGGAAATTTAGAATAATTGCTTATTCATGGATGAAATATGCAAAACAGGAACATAACTCAAATAAATTAACACCATAGTTATATTAATGAGTTTGAATAATTTCGTTCCGGTACAATACATAAAATAGATCATATCCAATCACTAGAATATCGAAGCCCTAATGCACAAACATGTCCCTCATGCTTTGGCCCATATAAAAGCTTCGTGAGTGGATCCGCAACATTTTGATCTGTGTGAACTTTGTGAATACATATCTTTCCCTTTTCAACCTCATCCCTGATGTAGTTGAATCTCCGCTCAATGTGACGAGTCTTTTGATGAGCACGAGGTTCCTTGATTTGAGCAATCGCACCCTCGTTGTCACAAAAGATCTCAAGAGGGTCCTGAATGGAAGGGACCACTCCTAAGTCGTCGATGAATTTCTTCATCCATGCAGCTTCCTGAGCTGCCAGTGAGGCGGCAATGTACTCCGACTCTGTAGTGGATAACGCAACAACCTCCTGTTTCGAACTCTTCCAAGAGACCGCACCACCATTTAACATGAAGACATAACCGGATTGTGATCGAGAGTCATCTCGATCAGTTTGGAAACTCGCGTCCACGTAACCTTTTACAGCGAGTTCCTCCTCACCAGACCCATATATTAGAAACATATCCTTAGTTCTCCTAAGGTATTTCAATATACTTTTAACAGCAATCCAATGACTGTTTCCTGGGTTATTCTGGTATCTACTTGTCAAGCTTAGAGCGCATGACACATCCGGTCTAGTACATATCATTGCATACATGATAGACCCAATAGCAGACGCGTATGGGACTTTCTTCATTCTTTCTTGTTCATCTTTCGTGGCAGGGCACTGAGATGAACTGAGAACGGTTCCCTTTTGAATAGGTACCAAACCTCTCTTTGAGTTTTCCATCTTGAACCTTTTCAAGATTTTATCAATGTATGTACTTTGACTTAAACCTATCAATCTCTTGGATCTATTCCTATAGATCCCTATCCCCAATATGTATTGTGCATCTCCAAGATCCTTAATGGAGAAGCAACTCTTTAGCCAAGTTTTGACTCCTTGCATTGTGGTAATATCATTCCCAAATAATAATATATCATCCACATATAGTATAAGGAACATGATAGTGCTCCCACTAGCTTTCTTATATACACAAGCTTCATCACCGTTTTTAATGAAGCCAAATTTCTCGGCTTCCTCATTAAAACGATGATTCCACATTCTAGATGCTTGTTTCAATCCGTAGATTGACTTCTTTAACTTGCATACCTTTTTAGGATATTTTGAATTAACAAAACCTTCAGGCTGAACCATATAGACATCTTCCATAAGATATCCATTCAGGAAAGCGGTCTTGACATCCATTTGCCATATTTCGTAATCATAATGAGCAGCAATGGCAAATAATATCCTAATAGACTTTAGCATTGCCACAGGCGAAAAAGTTTCATCATAATCAACCCCTTGAGTTTGAGTGAAAACTTTTGCTACAAGTCTAGCTTTGTATGTATCCAAGTTTCCATGTATGTCGGTTTTCTTCTTGAAAAGCCATTTGCAATCAACTAGCTTAGAGCTAGGAGGTTGCTCAACAAGTTCCCACACTTGGTTTTCATACATGGATTGCATCTCGGCGTTCATGGCTTCCTGCCATTTATCTTTATCAATCCTTGATAAAGCATCTTTGTAGTTTGTCGGTTCATCCAAATCAACCGCATAGCAACCTTCCACGAGAAACCCATATCTCTCGGGAGGATTACTAATCCTACTAGATCTTCGAACGTCTTGTGTACCTTGATCATCCACTTGATCATTTTCAACATCCTCATGTTGAGTACTAGTGCCAACCAATTGTGTATCATCGGCTTGATCTTGTACCTCTACAAGATCTATCTTCCTTTCACCATCTCCTTCCATAAGGAACTTGGTTTCAAGGAATTCCGCTTTCCGAGCAACAAATACGGTTTGCTCGGATGGATCATAGAAGTAATATCCCATGTCATCTTTGGGATATCCTATGAAGATACACTTTGTGGATCGAGCATGTAGCTTATTTGCTACATAACGCTTAGGATAAGCTTCACATCCCCATACTTTCAAGTATGAAAGAGAAGGAGGTTTTCCAAACCACATCTCATGAGGAGTTCGTTCCACCTTCTTGGTTGGGGCCATATTTAAAATACGAGCCGCGGAGCTTAGACAATAACCCCAAAATGATAGAGGTAACGAGCTTCTTGCCATCATAGATCGAACCATATCCATTAGGGTTCGGTTCCTCCTTTCGGAAACTCCATTGAGTTGGGGTGTTCCGGGTGGAGTGAGTTGTGAGATAATCCCACAACTCCTAAGATGATCTTGGAAGGCATCGCTTAGGTATTCACCTCCTCTATCGGTACGAAGTACCTTAATTGTCCTATTGAGTTGATTTTGTACTTCGTTTTGATATTCTTTGAATGCTTCAAACGTTTCGTCCTTGTGTCTTAATAAGTAGACATATCCGAAACGACTAAAGTCATCAACGAAAGTAACAAAGTATCTTTCACAATTCCTAGTCATGGGTTTAAAGGGTCCACACACATCCGAATGTATTAATCCCAATAAATCTTTAGCCCTTTCATAAGTTCCTTTGAAAGGTGCTCTAGTCATCTTGCCTTGTAAACAAGATTCACATACATCAAACGAATCCATTTCATTTGATTTCAAAAGTCCATTCTTTTGAAGTGTATGTATTCGGTTCTTGTTTATGTGACCAAGGCGACAATGCCATAAGTAGGAATCACTCAAATCCCTTTTGAGTTTCTTGGTGCTTGTATGGTACATTGAGCTACTAGATGATGTGTCATCATGAACCAATTCATAAATTCCATTTGAAGGCGAAGCCTTGAAATAGAATACATTATCTTTAGAAACATGAATATCATCATCAATAAAATTAACAACGTAACCACATTGTTTTAAGCGAGAAATAGAAATAATGTTTCTACACAAATCCGGAGCATACAAAACATTTTCTAAAATAAGTTCCAATCCGCTTGGAAGCTTCAAAATAAAATCTCCTTGAGCTTTAACATGCACCTTTGCACCATTGCCCATATAGAGACTTGATGTTCCCGCCTTATGATCACTTCTTTTGAACCCCTGCAAAGAATTGCAAATATGAGTTCCACATCCAGTGTCTAATACCCATGTATTAGAAGAAGTAATACTTAGCTCTATATATACCATATATATATTACCTGAGGTTTGCCCTGCATCCCTCTTGTCCTTCAACTCCTTAAGGTAGACCGGACAGTTTCGTTTCCAATGACCCATTTCACCGCAACCGAAACATGGGTCTTCCTTGGGGTTTGCCTTCTCGGCTACCTTTTGCTTCTTAGCCTTGTTCTTGGTTGGGGTAACCATCTTCCCCTTCCCTTTGCCTTGATGGGCGGGTCCTTTTCTCTTAGCCACTTTTGGCTTAGAGGTGTTACCTTTGGATCCACCTTGATCGATTGCTAACACGGGTAAAGCCCTTTTACCCATGCTAGTTTCCGCCGTTCTAAGCATACCGTGAAGCTCACCTATGCTCTTATCCATCCCATTCATATTGTAATTAATTACAAATTGATCAAACCTTTTTGATAGGGAGTTAAGGATAAGATCGGTGGCTAACTCATTAGATATGTTTAGGTTAAGACGGTTAGCACGATCGATAAGGCTTTTCATCTTAAGTACATAAGATGAAACCGATTGGGTATCGTCCATACGACAAGCATGTAGCGCCCGAACCGTTTCGAAGCGTTCGACACGCGCTTGTTGGAGGAACATCTCCTTCAATTGCGTTATCATGTCGTATGCACTATGATGCTCGAAATCCTTTTGGAGTTCGGGTATCATAGTCCCAAGCATTAAGCATGAGACTTGAAGGGAGTCGTGGCAATACTTATCATAAGAGGCCATTGCCTCCACATCATTCTCATCCGGTTGATCGGGAATGGGGTCCTCAAGTACATACGCTTTATCCTCTTGTTTGAGGACAATCCGAAGATTGCGGAACCAATCCATAAAGTTAGTATGGTTGAGTTTGTCTTTCTCGAGGAGAGACCTTAATGATAGATGGTTTAGGTTAAGTGGTGCGTTTGGAATGTTGTTGTTGTTATTGGCGGCCATCTACAAAATTAACAAAGTTCGTTTAAGCATCGATTTTAATTTAACATTCAATACCCTTTAAATCAAATTGAATTATTAAATTCTAGAATCCAACGGTAAACCAAATTTCGGTTAGGTGACCTTTATCCCGCAATTTGATTTAGCTAGGTAGTCAATAAATGACAATTGCAATCCATTTGCAACTCCTAGAGTATGGGATCATGCAATCCTTTTGCATGGCATATTTATCCCATCAACGCCTATTTGTTCCTCATGCTTCGGTGACCCTAAGTTCATGATTCCCAAATCAAGTCGTCCTATTTGTATAGACTTGTAAATTTAACATACATGTGGTTAGGTGACCTTTATCCCACAAGCATGCGAAATTTACCTTAATCATATTAGTTTGCTCATAATGGTTAGGTGACCTTTATCCCATCATGAGTTCCCTAATACTTTTAAGTGTCACACAATAGGATGGCGTTTAACTTGTTTGCCTTGTTAATAAGGGATTTTAAGTTTTCATTAATTCTAGTTTGAGAAAACTTTTGCACCATACACTAACATGCATTTAGTGTATGGTTTATTTGAAATCCATTTTCATGTCATGTAATAAAGCCGATTTTATTACTTTGATATAAACCATTTTATATGTGTTTTAATAACCATTTATTAAATCCATTTGGTGTTGTTAATAACCATTTATTAGTGTCCTTTTGCCATTTCAATTTAACCGATTAAATTGTCGTTTGGTAAATTTCATGTTGTTTAATAATTCAACCAATTAAATTTTAGTTTTGCTTGTGGTTAACTTGTGTGATAACTTGTTGTAGTAACATGCACAATCCACAATCATACAAGAAATTAAAACAACCACGCATGCAAAACAAATGTTCACAATCAAGCCTTTTGGTAGACATTTTGTTTAGCCGAAAACAAAATGCTACCGGTTAATGGGTAAAACACAAAGTAAGAGGTTTTAACCTCCCACTTAACCTTGCATCCACATGCTTCTTATGTTCTTCCTTGTGATCTCCATGCATCTTCATCTTGTTACAAAATATATCCTAATACATTTTGTCTAGAAAATGAAAATACATCCTAATCTATTTTACATGCCAAATATAAAATAAATTACATAACCAAAACTAGTATTACATGCCAAATGAATAATTAATTTTACAAACCAAATTTGAATGAATATTACAACCATTCAACCAAACAAATATCCATTCAAACACACATGTATACACCATAAGGTCAAGGCATTGATTGTGAACTACAATATTACAACAAATATGAACCAAATGGCAAGTCCAAAACCACTTTTGTAACCCCTCCAAATTCGGCCTAAAAGATGACCCACCCAAACCCGAACATTTTTACATTCTACTTTCATGCATGTTAATAGAATGCAAAGTTGGTGGGTTTTAAAGACCATAAATAAGAAGCATATTTCATAGACTTCGGCTCTAGATACCATTGATGGAATTTAACATCTATGTAAACAACATGTTCTTAAGTTACTTGTTCATAAAACCATTTTATGATAGTTAAATAAAGCGGAAGCATGAAAATAAGTTCATGTTTATATGTTAAACCATTTAGTTAAATTCCATATTAATATCAAGTCTTGAAATATACTTACAAATAAGAATAATGGAGAAGATTATTACCTCCTCAAGTTAATTGAGGGTGATATTGAAGAAGAAGAAGATGATGGAACCTCAAGCTATTGTGTATTAACACCACCCTTGAAGTTGGCTAGACATTAGAACTTTAACAACCTTGTTAACTAAGCTAGAAACCCACTCTTTTGCACCTTATTTTCTGGACAGCAACAAGCTCCAAGGATGATGATGAATGAAGTCTCAAAACAATGAAACCTCAAGAGATAATACCCCAAACTTGTGCACCAACACCATATACTTTGGTTAGGATTTAAAGACACTAGAATTAGCTTGCAAAAAAGGAAATTGAACCCCTCTTCCCCTTTGGTTAAGTCACGGCAGCAGCAAGCATAAAATTGCTGTGCAGAATTTTTTTTTTTGCAAGTAGAAGATGTGTTTTGCATGTGTGTTGAAGTCCCAAGAGAGCTAGGCATAGGTATATGAATATATTGGGAACCAAGTAGTCAAAAGCATGAGTTTATTAACCCAATATCCCCATCTCCCATGCCATATTTGTTTATAAAAAAAAATAGTTTTATAAAAGGTATTAATTTTTATAAAACCATTTTTATAAACTTCTACATACAAATATATATACATTTTATATAAAACCAATTTATAACAAAATGTAATATAATCATTATTAATTATTTACCTATAAATAATTAAATCCATATTATATAAATTATTCCATAATTTATATAAAACACATCAAGTAATATTTAAGAAAACCATTTTTCTTAAAGTTCAAGTGTCGCGTATTTGATCAATGAACCAATCGTTGAAATCAAATACGAATAAGGTGTTGGTAAGTTTGTTATTGGGTATGACCCGACTTGGATCAAAACATATTAGCCGCGTTAATTTAATATGTCTCTCGGGCATACGAAATACCTTCATAAGTATGGTTACCAAGTGCTCAACCACTTAGAATGCTTTACATACACTTGCGAGTGTATTATGTTTATGATTATGAAATCTTGTGGTCTATTGAAACTATTGATAACTGTTGTTACTATAAACCTATGAACTCACCAACCTTTTGGTTGACACTTTTAAGCATGTTTATTCTCAGGTGCGAATTAAGTCTTCCGCTGTGCATTAGCTCATTTTAAGGATATTACTTGGAGTCGATCATCGCAATGGGACCAAATGTTGATGACTTCGTCCAGGTGGATTAGGACGGGTTGTTACAGGTTGGTACAATTAACACATGCCTGAGCCTGGTTAACCTGTTCCGATTGCGTCTTCAATTCTCTGAGTTGTTTGGTGAGAGATTCCATCTAATCCGTGAGGGATTTGATTGCCTCCATTTGATTGTTAAGTGCAGAGAGTGGGGAAGATGATGAAGTTGTTTCACCACTATTCTAGTCAAGATGATGCATTGTCATGTTCTCAAGCAATTCCCATGCTTTATATGCGGTTTGGTTCATCAGATTTCCTTGAGATGCAGTATCAATCGCCGTCCTATGTTTTACTGTAAGACCATTGTAGAGGGTGCAGATTTGAGCTGACCGTTCTAACTGGAGATTAGGGCATTTCTTCAGCAGGGTTTTGAATCGCTCCCATGCAGTGTAAAGAGATTTATCATAACTTTATTTGAAGTTAATGATGTCATTCTTGAGTTTAGTTTGTTTAGAAGGAGAAAAATATTTGGTTTGGAATTTAGTAGCCATCTCCGTCCATGATGTGATGGAATCTTTTTCCAATCCTTCGCACCATGTTTGTGCATGATGAGTGAAAGAATAAGGGAACAAGTGTAGCCAGACTATATTTTGTCCTATTCCTGGCTATTTGTAGGAGTTTGAAAGAGATATGAATTTATCAAAGTGAGAATTAGGATCGTCATTCGATAGTCCATGAAATTGACAGCCATTTTGGATGAGCTGTATGATATGATGTTTTAACTCGAACTAGTGTCCTTGAATTTCTGGGAATCTGATCGGTCCTCCTTGACCTTCAATCGAGGGTTTGGTGTTTTCTGCTAAAGTAACGAGTAATGCCATTTGATTTCTGATTCGTTCTTCCTTGCGTGCTTTAGAGATTATTGCGTCTGGATCAGGTACAAAAAATAACGGCCCTGGTCTTGACCGGGTTTGGGTCATACACTGGGTATACCTTTTTATTTTTAGATTTTAAACAGATAAGCCAAGTTCCTAATTTTAATCTAAAGCAATCTAAGGTAATCTAAAGTAATCTAGAGTAGTCTAAGGTAGTCTTAATCTAAGGTAGTCTAAGGTAATCTAATCTAATTATAAGGTAAACTAATCTAATTATAAGATAATCTAATTATCCTAAGTTTAGATATGTTTTTGGTTCTTGCTAATGATTCCCTGGTATTTCGATAATAGAGCTTTGTACGAACTATTCAATAAACCAAGTGGCCAGGCCGACTACGGAGAGGCAGGATCCTTTTGGTTCTAATATAATTGGAGACTGTTTGGAAAATCCAACAACCAAGTCCGTGTATAATAGTCTTTCTTAGACACCACTAAATACTTGTGAATGAGTTTGATCAAAGTAGTATTGCCTTATACCAGTTCCCCGGTAGCGGCGCTAAAAACTAGCTTCCCTCTTGATATGACCGAAATGGATGGTTTTATTTGTGCGGTGTCGTTAGGTCGCAACGCGTCAGAATCAGTCTCCAAGAAGGGGTACTATTTTAAATTTATATTTAGCGAGCCTAAATCGTACTACTCCTTATTATGAGTAAGGTAAGTATGACCTAGTGTGACGCTCTGTACAAAATCAACGTGTACGGATCATCAATAACAGGATCTTTACACGGTTACAACACTATATGCTGTTTTAAAACAAGTTTTGCATTCATGAAAATGTAACATTTTTACCAACGTCAAATGTTTTACAAAAGATGACTTCTTTACCAACGTCAAATGTTTTACAAGGATAATGTGCTTCTACGAATAGAAAGCCTTAACATAAGTACGTGACACAAAGGTCATAAAAGCATTCAAGGATAAAGTTAAGTAACTAAGTACTTAATAACATGTTGCAAGGCATTAACGAAAGTAATTAACATGAATTAAGATCCCAGAGCATAAACTAGCTCGGTACGCACATGTACGCAGATTCGTGAAGTATAGAGCACAAAAATATAAGTCGAAAAAGTTGGGTCGTTACACCTAGGATCATATTTTTAAGATATCAGTAGAATCGAACCTATATTTAAAGCCTAAGATAATTATAAAGAGGAGTAATGTGTGACAACCCGGAAATTTCCGACCAAATTTAAACTTTAATCTTTATATATTCCCGACACGATAAGCAAAGTTGTAAGTTGAATCTCAAAGATTTTTAAACTGTGTTCATACATCCATTTAAACCTCGACCAAGTTTCTATGATTCACGAACCATTATATGAACGAACATGATTATATATGTGTATGTGTATATATTATAACTTGAAAACATTAACAAAGTATTAGACGTATAATACTTTATATAAACGTATTTGTTTCAAAATATATTCTAATAGTTATCAATGAAGTTAAAAGATGATATCAAATGATTAAATTATTAGATACATTGAATTACGATTACGAGTCTCTGTAAGGAGGTCCACTTTGATTTGGAAAACATTTCTTTTTAACGGTATTCGGAATAATTGGTAAAGTGATTCATTAGTAAGAACAAATGTGTCAATTAACGAGAACTACACAAGGGTTAGTGGAGTTTACTGTTCAATTTCCTATATAGGTGTTAACTAGTTAACTTTCATATTATTTAGGGTGAAAGTGAAATTTGGGAATATAGATAACTTAGGAAATAACCATCCGGGCATAGCCTGGGTGGCCAGGGTGCCCCGCAAATGCTCAGTTGACCTAGTCAATAGCCAATTCACTCCTAGATGGCGAAGGTTCGAATCTCGGTTCGGCCACCAGTTGTATTAGGCGCAGAGACAGGGGTTGGTTCCGACCACACTTGCCCGGGGCTGTGCTGACCCGCGTACAGTTGGAATCCAAAGGGTGCATGGGGTTAAAGGTTGCCCACCATGATAACCTTTTTTCACTCCTAGATAACTTAGGAAATAGATATCGAAAAGTTAAGTAACTCAACATTTTTCATTAAGATGATTTCATAAGTTTATTTAACCTTTGGACTTTATCCCATGCTTCACCAACAGACTGTAATTTAAAGACTTGAAACCTATTATAAATATATATGATTCTACTTTTCTAAAACGTTTTATGATATAACGATTTTCATTATTTTAACCTTTAAACAAAATAATTCTTAAATATATTTAGTTTTGGAAAACAAAATTATCATATTTATTTGATTTAGTTTCAAACGTACAAAAACGTTTTCAGTTTAAAAAGAACCTTATTATTAAAACGTATATAACTTTTATAAATATCTAGAACCACTTTTGACAACTCATTACTTAACCAGTATGATAAAGATATCGATATTTATATTTTATTTTATTAAATATATATAACGATTTAAATTAATATTATATATATTTATACGCGTATTATACATACATAGTTTTATACTTTTACTATACTTAAACTTTACCTTTACTTTATTTTTACTTTACTTTAACTTTAATAATTCACTTTAATAATTCATACTTTAATAATTCACTTTAATAATTCATACTTTAATAAATTCACTTTAATATTTCATACTTTAATAATTCACTTTAATAATTCATACTTTAATAATTCACTTTAATAATTCAAAAATATATTATAAATAGAATTCAATAGGTTTCATTATTTCATAGAAATTTGAAAATATTTTCTCTAAACTCTCTCAATCGATTTACATATATATATATTTACTCCGTATTATTTCAAGATATTATTAGTATACATAAAATATTACGACGGAGTGCTGTCCGAGTGATTTCGAAATTGTTTTTTGAGCGGGATAGAGCTAAGGAAATTATGGGTTATAGCTATGGAGGTTATGGGTATGGTTCGGGAGTATTGCTCGTAAGTCAAACTAGTGTTTATCATCTCCGTTGCGTCTACGTACTTTTCCTGCAATATTGAATCTCAATATTGATACGTGAGTACTCATAATTTAATTTTTATATATTAATAGTGTATCCCTGACTAGTGCTCGAGAATATAGGATTATGCATGCTTGTACTTTTGATAATACCATTAGATATGATATGTTGAATCCTGAATTAGTTACGTATGTGATTGAGATAAGGTATAAGATATGCATGTCGTTGGAAAGCTAGCAAACAATTAAGAACTTTTCATTTAGATATCGAATGGTTTTGATGAACGGATTAGAAGTTATAATCAATTGAATTTTTGTATTATTATTAAAAATGATTATTATTATCGTCGTTACTATCGTCGTCCTAATTTTTATTCAATTATTATTATTATTATTATTATTATTATTATTATTATTATTATTATTATTATTATTATTATTATTATTATTATTATTATCATTATATATAAAAAGTATTATCATTAAAATTTGTTATTTTTATTATTATTACTATCGTTATTATCGTTAAAGTTATAATTAGTATTATCATTAATATATTAATAATATTTATTATCATTAGTATTATTATGATTAAAAATTATATTAGTAACACTTAATTATTATGATTACTATTATTATCATTAACATGAAAACGATATAAAAGAAGATTAAAAGCTATTAAATGAATCAATTAAGAAATAATGAGTATGAGTATCATGATGAAAATTAAATATTGTAAGATAATGATTTAGATAAAATTATCGTTCTTATTATTTTTTTATCATTACTATTATTATTAAAAGTATCGTTATATTAAAACTATCATTTTAACAAAAATTACCATTTTAATAGAAATGTCATTGTTACTATAAAATATCATTATTATTATCATTTTTAATAGAATTATTATTTTAAAAGATAATATTAAAAAGTATCATAAATATTTATGTTATCATAATTAGAATTATCTTTTTATTTTAGTAATTATGAATATTGATATTTTAATTAATAGAATAATAATTATTATTATTACAAAATAATGCAACTTTTACTTACTATTATTATAGATATTATTTTATCAAATACATATGAGATACAAACATATTTTTACTACGTGTAATAAAATTTCTTTAATAATACCTATCATATTATCTTTATGATATTAAATGAACTTTATAAATTTTATTACTTAAGATATATAAAAGTATATTTTTTTAAAGTTTTATTTATTAATAAATAAATTATATTATTTACTCTAATAAATCTTTTAAAGATATTTAAAAATATAAAATGATGATATTTAAACTATATATTAATCATGTATAGATTTTGAAAATCATTTTGAGTCAAATTGACTTTTGCATATTAGTCTCGAGCATTAGGAATGTCGTAGACTATGACTTGACCTTAATTGTTAGACAAATATTGACCAACATATAAATATATAATTAATATAGGTTCGTGAATCCGAGGCCAACCTTGCACTTGTTCAATGATGTTATATGTATTTTTACTACTAAATACAGTATGGTGAGTTTAATTTGCCTTTTTACCCTTTATATTTTTGGGCTGAGAATACATGCGCAATTTTTTAAATGTTTTACGAAATAGACACAAGTAATCGAAACTACATTTTATGGTTGAATGATCGAAGCCGAATATGCCCCTTTTTGCTTGGTAACCTAAGAATTAGTAAACCGATCTACTAATTGACGCGAATCCTAAAGATAGATCTATGGGCCCGATGAACCCCATCCAAAGTACCAGATGCTTTAGTACTTCGATGTTGTTTTATATTGTAACGTCCTCCCAATAGGGTCTGGAAGGAACGTCACTAATATCAAAACATACCAACATATTATAATAAACGAGAACAATACTAAATGATGAATTTTGTAACATCCCGCCTTTTTCCATTTACTTTTCCGTTATACTAATATAAAGTCCGTTATATGTTTATAACATCTCCCGTTGATACGCGTTTTAAATTATCTCGTTTAGGTAATTCCCGCACCCGAACGAAAGTTGAGGGACTAAACTTGACAAGGGATCAAACCCTTGACTAGGTCAAAGGGTCAAACCCCTTTCACCCATTCATTTCATCTTCATCTCTCTCTCTTTCTCTCTAGCAAGAACACACACACCCAAAACCATATTCATTCAATCATCATCTAAATTCGATCTAGGAGGCTTACAACAAAATAAATTACATATTCGTGATCCTCTCTTCATCCTCTTCGTTTTGGTACCAACTTCATCTCATTTGGGTAACTTTCTAAAATCACTAGATTTTGTGTTCTTGATGTTTTTAACTTATAAAAGTGTTAATTAGTGTCTATGGCTCAAGTCTAACATGAATATATGATTTATATGCTCGATCTCGTTGTTTTAGTGTAACTAGCATGAACTTGAATTTTGGTGTGTTGTTCTTGAATTTTGGATGATCATATGTTGTTAGATGTTAAAAGTTGATGTTTTAATTGTGTTACTAGCATCACTAGCTTTAATTTGATGTGTAGGTTGCCTTAGAAAACTTCATGAACTTGATTATTGATTTTGGTGAATTTGGGTTAGGGTTTGATGAACTTGAAATGGACTTTTGATGCATTGAATGCCATGGATTATTATTGGTAAGTGTTTAGTTGGATTGTATGCTTGATTACCTTCGAAACGGCATATCATTCATGTAAATTGGTTGCCCGAATCATTGAATTGCATTTATGAACTTGTATGCGGTTAATGTTAAGCATTAGATGCGGTTTTGGTTGTTGTAATAGGTAGATTGATTGATGAAATGTGTTTAGTTGTTTTCCTCGTCAAATTACCTTCCCAACGGTATAAGATACTTGTCTTGATTGTTTGCGGATCATAAATGGTGATTGTTTGAAGTTAGGTTCGTGCATAAAACTTAAAAACTGCCAGAATTCTCTGCACAGGTACCCGCGCGGCGCGCCATATACCCGCGCGGCGCGCCATTTGGGTCTGTCCAACTTGGTCAATTTTTGAATAATGTTTGCTATGCTACGCACCTCCGATTCACATGTAACTTGTTCTAACATGCTCATACATGATTAAAAACCTCAGAAAAATAGTTCGGGACACGACCCGAACGTGTTGACTTTTTCGTTGACTTTGACCGACCGAGGTTTGACTTTTTGTCAAACTTAACCAAATGATTATGCAACCTTCCTAACTTGTTTATATACTTGTATCCTGCATGAAACTTGACAATTTGATTTCACATGCTAAATAATCGAGTCGTAACGAGCCATAGGACTAATTGAACATCTTTGACCTATCGTGTTTACCGTTATTGATACGACCTATTTGTTTAGGTCAAGACTAGCACTATCCTTCACACACGCTATTTTGTGAAGTACTTTTTGTACGTGCACTCAAGGTGAGATCATAGTCCCACTTTTACTCTTTTTGAACTTATATTTGGGATGAGAAAACATAAACGATTCTTTTGAACTAAGTGAACACAAGTACAGGAAAACAAACATTCTACATACGAGTTTAGAACAAAATCCTCAATTCAATTATCATTAGTTACACTTGCCGGGTGTAAGCGAGAACTTATGTTGTATGGATCCATATGGGTTTGACAAACCCTCATTCAAACGGTTCGCTACCGTTTACGAATGAAATATATTTTCGAGAAACAGTGTATGTTCTAGCACTAAATGATAGGGTTCAATGGAAGGAAATGTTAAGTATTGATAATTGGGTGCTCGTGAAACAAACTTTTGGAATGTATTACTATTAATTCATTGATGCAAATCTTGTGGTTCACTTGTACTTACTTACTTAAACCTATGATTTCACCAACGTTTTCGTTGACAGATTTCTATGTTTTTCTCAGGTCCTTGAACGATACATGATACATGCTTCCGCTCATTATTTTGATACTTGCATTGGATGTCGAGTATATATGCATACATGGAGCGTCTTTTGACTACTTTTAATTTGTGTCGCATAAGTTTCATTTGTACTTAAAACTTTGTATCGTAACTTGTGGTGGAACTATTCTCGTAAACTTTGAACAATCTTTACATTTGAAATGAATGCGACATATCTTTTGGTCAACGTTGTTTTAAAGACTTATGACCACGTAACGGGACCTAAGTAGACGGCGCCGTCAAACATGATTTGGTCGGGTCGCTACAGATGGTATCAGAGCGTTGGTTGTAGGGATTTAGAGTTCATTGGTGTCGACCCCGAGTCATAGGGTACATTGGTGAGTCTAGACTACAACCGGCATATAGACTTGAAGTAGGAATTACTTGACTACTTGTGCATTTATACTCGAACGCTTCTACTCATATCTACTCTTAGTTCATCCTAATCTCACGTTGTTTAATTTGATTGACGCGCCACCTTGACTATATGAAATGATGTTGAATGCACATATGAATCAGGGTAATATAATTTCCGGGATTATATTACGGTGACTCATATGAACGTTCCGACATTATGACATAAAGAATTTAAGGCGAGTCGAGGAAAAACTTCTCTTTATCTTTATTCTATATCACGGTTAGTATTATTGAGAATACTAATCAATGATATTCTTGTGTCTTGAAGGAACAATGGCTCCTCGTCGTGTACGCCGCAATGAAACTCCCGAACAAGCTCTCGAACGGATGATAGCTACCGCCGTAGATGCGGCCATGGCCGGTCACTCATCCAACAACAATAATAATAACAACCACAACAACAACAACAACAACAATGGAGCCGGAAACTCAAACGAGGGATGCTCCTATAAAGCTTTCATGGGGTGCAAAACTCACACTTTTGATGGAACCGGGGGACCGGTCGTGCTCACCCGATGGTTTGAGCAAACGGAAGCCGTCTTTAGCATAAGCGGTTGTCGGGACCAAGATAAGGTCAAATACTCCACTCACACTTTCTCCGGAATTGCTCTAACATGGTGGAATACCTATGTTCAATCGGTGGGTACCGATGAAGCTCATGCCCTCTCTTGGGCCGATCTAAAGGAAAAGATGATTGTTGAATATTTTCCGCGCGAAGAAACTCGAAAGCTTGAGGAAGAACTAAGAGCTTTGAAAGCGGTCGGAAACGATCTTAAAGCTTATAATCAACGCTTCGCCGAACTATCCTTGATGTGTCCTAATCTTGTTAACCCCGAATCTCAAAGGATTGAGCTCTACATGCTCGGTCTTCCAAAAAGCATCAAACAAGGGGTGATGTCATCCAAACCCACTACTCATCAAGCCGCTATGAACATGGCTCGCCGACTAATTGAAACGGTTGACAAAATCGTAGTTCCGGCACCTAAGGCCGAGGATAAATCGGGCGGCAACAAAAGAAAGTGGGAACCCTCCCAATCAAGCAACAACAACTTTGCCGAGAAATCTTTCACTTTCGACGGCAAGAAGGGTTATGCCGGGAATCTACCTTTTTGCAACAAATGCAACAAACATCACTTTGGCGAATGTAGTAAGCTAATTTGCCATCGGTGCCAAGGAATTGGTCATAAGGCCAACGATTGTAAAAGTGCCACTCCCGTCGCTCGAAAGTGGCCCAATGCACCAAAGACGGGCACTTGTTACGAATGTGGCCAAACGGGTCATTATAGAAATGCATGCCCAAAGAAGAAAGATAACCCCAATACGCGCGGCCGAGCTTTCAACATCAACACCGAGGAAGCCCGGGATGACACTGAACTAGTCACGGGTACGTTTCTTCTCAACAATTCTTATGTCTCTTGCTTATTCGATTCGGGTGCCGATAAATGCTTTGTATCCAAGACTTTGACTCATTCTTTTAGCACTCCACCTCTTCCATTAGATACCCCTTATACCATTGAAGTGGCTAATGGGAAACTATTAAGTGCCGACACATATTACCGGGGGTGTGCGTTAAACATTTTGGGTAAGGAATTTGAAATTGACTTGATACCCATGGAACTAGGAAGCTTTGATGTAATAATCGGTATGAATTGGTTAGTCAAAACGAAATCTCACATCCTTTGTGATCTTAACGCAATCCGAATTCCTATCGAGAATGGTGAACCTTTGATTGTTTATGGCGATAAGAGTTGCACCAGACTCAACCTCGTTTCGTGCCTTAAAGTTAGAAAACTACTCCGTAAGGGTTGTTTTGCGATCCTTGCCCACGTTAAGAAAGTCGAGTCCGATGAGAAGCATATCGATGATGTGCCAATTGTTAGTGACTTTTTCGATGTATTTCCCGACGAATTGCCGGGTCTTCCACCTCATCGACCGGTTGAATTCCAAATCGATCTTATTCTGGGAGCCGCACCCGTAGCACGTGCACCATATAGACTCGCTCCATCCGAAATGCAAGAATTGCAAAGTCAAATCCAAGAACTACTTGACCGTGGTTTTATCCAACCTAGCCATTCACCTTGGGGCGCTCCGATTTTGTTTGTTAAAAAGAAAGACGGATCCCTACGAATGTGCATTGATTATCGTGAACTAAATAAATTGACGGTTAAGAACCGATATCCTCTTCCTCGCATCGATGACCTCTTTGATCAACTACAAGGGTCTTGTGTATATTCGAAAATCGATCTCCGCTCGGGTTATCATCAATTAAGGGTTAAGGGGGAAGATGTCTCCAAAACCGCTTTCCGGACTCGCTATGGTAGTTATGAATTCCTCGTCATGCCATTTGGTCTCACTAACGCACCGGCGGTGTTCATGGATCTTATGAACCGCGTGTGCAAACCGTATCTTGACAAATTCGTTATCGTGTTCATCGATGATATTTTAGTCTATTCAAAAAGCGAAGAAGAACACGAGGAACACCTCCGACTTGTGCTTGAACTTTTAAGACAAGAACAACTCTATGCCAAATTCTCCAAGTGTGAATTTTGGTTAAAGGAAGTTCAATTTCTTGGTCATGTTGTAAGTGATCAAGGTATTAAAGTCGATCCCACGAAAATCGAAGCCATTAGCAAATGGGAGACTCCTACTACTCCTACTCACATTCGTCAATTTTTGGGTCTCGCCGGGTACTATCGTAGATTCATCGAAAATTTCTCTTTGGTTGCACGTCCTCTAACCGCATTGACTCACAAGGGAAAGAAATTCATTTGGGCGACCGAACATGAATCCGCATTCCAAATCTTGAAAACGAAGCTAACCACCGCTCCTATCTTGTCACTTCCCGAAGGCAATGATGACTTTGTTGTATATTGCGATGCCTCAAAACATGGTTTTGGGTGTGTATTGATGCAACGAACGAAAGTCATTGCTTATGCTTCTCGACAACTCAAAATTCATGAACGAAACTATACGACACATGATCTCGAACTCGGAGCCGTTGTCTTTGCACTTAAAATGTGGAGACACTATCTTTATGGAACCAAGAGTACTATCTTCACCGATCACAAAAGCCTTCAACACATTTTCGATCAAAAGCAACTAAACATGAGACAACGAAGGTGGATTGAAACCTTAAACGATTACGATTGCGAGCTTCGTTACCATCCCGGGAAGGCAAATGTAGTAGCCGATGCCTTAAGTCGAAAAGAAAGAGCGGTGCCTCTTCGTGTCCGAGCCTTAAACATCACCATCCACACAAACCTTAATAGCCAAATTCGGGTAGCCCAAGATGAGGCTCTCAAGGATGAAAACATCTCTCTCGAACACTTGAACGTCCTCACCTCTCGATTCGAAGTTAAAGAAACTGGACTCCGATATTTCGCCGGAAGAATTTGGGTGCCTAGTTATGGGGATCTACGAAGCCTTATTTTAGATGAAGCCCATAAGTCACGATACTCGATTCACCCCGGTGCCAATAAGATGTACCACGATCTTAAACAACTATATTGGTGGCCGAACATCAAAAGGGACGTAGCTACGTATGTTTCCAAGTGTTTGACATGTTCCAAAGTCAAAGCCGAACACCAAAGACCGTCCGGACTACTTCAACAACCCGAGATCCCGCAATGGAAGTGGGAAAGGATAACGATGGATTTTATCACCAAGCTACCAAAAACGACGGGCGGTTTTGATACCATTTGGGTTATTGTTGACCGTCTCACCAAATCCGCACACTTCCTTGCCATGAAAGAAACGGACAAAATGGAGAAACTTGCACAACTTTACATTAAGGAGATCGTAGCCCGACACGGTGTACCATTATCGATTATCTCCGACCGAGATGGCAGTTTCGTTTCTAGATTTTGGCGTACATTGCAAGAAGCGTTGGGAACGCGTTTAGACATGAGCACCGCATATCATCCTCAAACCGATGGACAAAGCGAACGTACAATTCAAACCTTAGAGGACATGTTACGAGCTTGCGTGGTTGATTTCGGAAAAGCTTGGGACAAGCACTTACCTCTCGCCGAGTTCTCTTACAACAATAGTTATCACGCGAGTATTAAAGCCGCACCTTTTGAAGCGCTATATGGCCGCAAATGTCGTTCACCTCTTTGTTGGGCCGAGGTAGGCGACGTGCAAATCACCGGACCCGAACTCATTCACGAAACCACCGAGAAAATCGTTCAAATCCGAGATAGGCTTAGGACGGCCCGAAGTCGTCAAAAGAGCTATACCGACAAACGACTCAACGATCTTGAATTTCAAGTCGGTGACCGAGTAATGTTAAAAGTCGCACCTTGGAAGGGTGTAATCCGTTTTGGGAAACGCGGGAAGCTAAATCCGCGGTATATTGGTCCTTTCGAAATCTTGGAGCGTATTGGAACCGTTGCTTATCGTTTAGATCTTCCACCTCAATTGAACTCCGTTCATCCTACCTTCCATGTATCTAACTTGAAAAAGTGTCTTGCCGAACCCGATATCGTCATCCCTCTCGAAGAACTTACTATTGATGACAAACTTCATTTTGTGGAGGAACCGGTTGAAATTGTGGACACCTCCGTCAAGACATTGAAACAAAGCCGAATCCCGATTGTCAAGGTTCGTTGGAATGCCAAAAGAGGACCCGAGTTTACTTGGGAAAGACAAGATCAAATGCAAAGGAAGTATCCTCATCTATTCGTGAATTCGGAAATGCAAGATCTCGAGGAAGAAACCACGACTACTACGCCTACCTAAATTTCGGGACGAAATTTCTTTTAAGGAGTAGGTAATGTAACATCCCGCCTTTTTCCATTTACTTTTCCGTTATACTAATATAAAGTCCGTTATATGTTTATAAAATCTCCCGTTGATACGCGTTTTAAATTATCTCGTTTAGGTAATTCCCGCACCCGAACGAAAGTTGAGGGACTAAACTTGACAAGGGATCAAACCCTTGACTAGGTCAAAGGGTCAAACCCCTTTCACCCATTCATTTCATCTTCATCTCTCTCTCTTTCTCTCTAGCAAGAACACACACACCCAAAACCATATTCATTCAATCATCATCTAAATTCGATCTAGGAGGCTTACAACAAAATAAATTACATATTCGTGATCCTCTCTTCATCCTCTTCGTTTTGGTACCAACTTCATCTCATTTGGGTAACTTTCTAAAATCACTAGATTTTGTGTTCTTGATGTTTTTAACTTATAAAAGTGTTAATTAGTGTCTATGGCTCAAGTCTAACATGAATATATGATTTATATGCTCGATCTCGTTGTTTTAGTGTAACTAGCATGAACTTGAATTTTGGTGTGTTGTTCTTGAATTTTGGATGATCATATGTTGTTAGATGTTAAAAGTTGATGTTTTAATTGTGTTACTAGCATCACTAGCTTCAATTTGATGTGTAGGTTGCCTTAGAAAACTTCATGAACTTGATTATTGATTTTGGTGAATTTGGGTTAGGGTTTGATGAACTTGAAATGGACTTTTGATGCATTGAATGCCATGGATTATTATTGGTAAGTGTTTAGTTGGATTGTATGCTTGATTACCTTCGAAACGGCATATCATTCATGTAAATTGGTTGCCCGAATCATTGAATTGCATTTATGAACTTGTATGCGGTTAATGTTAAGCATTAGATGCGGTTTTGGTTGTTGTAATAGGTAGATTGATTGATGAAATGTGTTTAGTTGTTTTCCTCGTCAAATTACCTTCCCAACGGTATAAGATACTTGTCTTGATTGTTTGCGGATCATAAATGGTGATTGTTTGAAGTTAGGTTCGTGCATAAAACTTAAAAACTGCCAGAATTCTCTGCACAGGTACCCGCGCGGCGCGCCATATACCCGCGCGGCGCGCCATTTGGGTCTGTCCAACTTGGTCAATTTTTGAATAATGTTTGCTATGCTACGCACCTCCGATTCACATGTAACTTGTTCTAACATGCTCATACATGATTAAAAACCTCAGAAAAATAGTTCGGGACACGACCCGAACGTGTTGACTTTTTCGTTGACTTTGACCGACCGAGGTTTGACTTTTTGTCAAACTTAACCAAATGATTATGCAACCTTCCTAACTTGTTTATATACTTGTATCCTGCATGAAACTTGACAATTTGATTTCACATGCTAAATAATCGAGTCGTAACGAGCCATAGGACTAATTGAACATCTTTGACCTATCGTGTTTACCGTTATTGATACGACCTATTTGTTTAGGTCAAGACTAGCACTATCCTTCACACACGCTATTTTGTGAAGTACTTTTCGTACGTGCACTCAAGGTGAGATCATAGTCCCACTTTTACTCTTTTTGAACTTATATTTGGGATGAGAAAACATAAACGATTCTTTTGAACTAAGTGAACACAAGTACAGGAAAACAAACATTCTACATACGAGTTTAGAACAAAATCCTCAATTCAATTATCATTAGTTACACTTGCCGGGTGTAACCGAGAACTTATGTTGTATGGATCCATATGGGTTTGACAAACCCTCATTCAAACGGTTCGCTACCGTTTACGAATGAAATATATTTTCGAGAAACAGTGTATGTTCTAGCACTAAGTGATGGGGTTCAATGGAAGGAAATGTTAAGTATTGATAATTGGGTGCTCGTGAAACAAACTTTTGGAATGTATTACTATTAATTCATTGATGCAAATCTTGTGGTTCACTTGTACTTACTTACTTAAACCTATGATTTCACCAACGTTTTCGTTGACAGATTTCTATGTTTTTCTCAGGTCCTTGAACGATACATGATACATGCTTCCGCTCATTATTTTGATACTTGCATTGGATGTCGAGTATATATGCATACATGGAGCGTCTTTTGACTACTTTTAATTTGTGTCGCATAAGTTTCATTTGTACTTAAAACTTTGTATCGTAACTTGTGGTGGAACTATTCTCTTAAACTTTGAACAATCTTTACATTTGAAATGAATGCGACATATCTTTTGGTCAACGTTGTTTTAAAGACTTATGACCACGTAACGGGACCTAAGTAGACGGCGCCGTCAAACATGATTTGGTCGGGTCGCTACAAATTTTATTTTTAATGAGTACGCAGCGGAAAATGAAATGTCGTTACAATGATAGGAATAACAATATCGTAAATGTTCACATGCAGAAGTAATAAATGTGATATCTCTTGATCCTATGTCCAAATAGCATCACATAAGCAGTAAGTATAAGAGCTTGAATCAAACAGCACCTGAGACAAAACATGCTAAAGTGTCAACCAAAAAGGTTGAGTGAAGTTCATAGGTTTAACAAAAAGTTTGTCGTTGTTTTAGACCACAAGATTTAGTTTGTAAAGTTGATCTCCTGCAGGATCAAAAAGTTATGCCAATGCGTGATATTTAGACTAAACGTTCAAGTTTGCCCCATGACAAGTTGTGTCTGTCCTTGTCGATTTAATTTCATTATTAAGTAATACAATGACTTGGTCAAATGTATCGGGGAAGTTACTCCCGACAGGCCTACCCCCAATAATTAAGCATGCCGCAGCAATTAAAAATATCACTGTAGGGACTTAGTCGGACATAGCCGGGTATAGCATAGTTTAACAGTTTGGTACTTGTGTCTAAAGTGTAAAAAGTAAAAACAGCATGTGTCTCACCCCAAGTAAAAGTAAGTAATTTTGCTAGCAATTAAAGAGGGGCTATGAATTCACCTTAGTAAGTAGAGAGAGTGTTATTTCTCGGAATAAAGAGTTGAACGAGTAAGCAGGAAAGTCAACCTATTGAAATTTAAGAGTAGTTAAGTATTTTGCCCATGTTTAAGTTTAAGTATGTGTTTAAGTATAGTTTGTTTTACTAAGTTTCTATTCCTAGCAAGTTACTATTTTTATAAAGTTTTCATTTTTAGAAAGTTTCTTATTTTACTAAGTTTCTATGACTAGAGAGTTTCTACTTTTATCAATGTTTTCCATTTTAGGATACTTGCCGTATTAGATAAGCTTCCAATCACCCCTTTCCCTTCGAATGGCTAATTTAGATCTAGGGGCTTGAGTCATAGGACCATTTAAATTGGAAATCCAAACCCTCTGCCTAGAATCTCATAGAAACCATTCGTCAAGAAAGTTCGAAGATCTATACATCTCTAATACATATCCCAAAATGTTTTTATGTTACAATATAAGTAGTAGGTTATAGGTGCTAGTAATAGTAATAGTGTATACATGTTATTTATTTTATTTTTAATTGCATATAATTTATAACATTATTTACATATTTCGGTAAACATAATAACCGAAGTAAAAAGTAAAAAGTAAAAAAGTAAAAAGTAAAAAGTAAAAAAAATAAAAAGTAAGAAAAGAATACTTACTAGTAGTAATTCTTCAAAGAGAGAATGAGAGAAATTTTGGTGTGAGTTTGAATGAGAAATGAGGGGTATTTATACTTGAAAAAATTAGGTAAAAAGAATAAAATAATTAAAAGAAAAATAAATATTTAATTCTTAATGGGATTTTAAAATTAAAAAGTATTAAATGTTAGGTCATGAGATAATGCACAAAATAAAATAATAAAAGTAGTTTTTCCATTAAATTTTTAATTAAAAAGTAATTTATTTATTTATTTATTTATTTTTTATTTATTTTAAGGATTTTTTTTTATGTAAATAAACAAATTTATTTAATGTTTTTCTAAGAATATTTGTCAATAATATTTTTTTTATTTAATTAATAAATAAAAATTTTGCATAAAATAATAAATAATTCGGTATTTTGTTTTTTTAATAATAATTATGATTTTAATAATTAAACTATAGTTTTAGTAAGTTTGTAAATATTATTACATTTATATATAATTGGATTTATTATATAGTTAAATATATAATACATTAACTAAATAATAAAAGTGATACAAAGTTTATATACTTAGTTAAATTATGTCAAATTATATAAATTAATAATATATTATTTATTTAAGCGTACATTGTTGACTAAAAAGTACTATTCGGTCAATATTTAATTGTATATAACAACCCTTAATACATATAGTCAGACATATAACCCTAGGGTTAATTCAGTAATTTAGAAGTCAAAAAGTGAGGGTTGTTACAGTACCTCCCCGTTAATAAAAACTTCATCCCGAAGTTTTAGGTAGACTTCTCGGATGCATCAGCGGTTGAGAAGAGATGGGGATATTTCTGTTTTATTTGGTCTTCACGTTCCCTGGTATACTCGGGGCCTTGCGTGAATTTCAACAGATAGAATATTGTTTTGTTTCAAGCGTTTAAGTCATACGAACCATAATTTCTACAGGTTCTTCTACGAAGTACATTTTATCATTAATGCAGAGATCATTCAAAATGATGATGTTATGCAAGTCATTTCAGTAAATTGGATACATGAAATGTGTTATGAATAATATTGAGCTCATTTAAAACCTTGAGCGTTTATGCTGCAATATTAGGGCAGACAAAACAGAGAGGAGTTCATGAAAATCATAGTCATGAAATTTGATAGAGATCATCATTCTTTACAACAAGAATGATGAATTAAAGTTTTATCGACATTAAATAATATGGATAAAGTAATTCGATTATAGAAAGAGTATGAACGAAGCTATCGCAAAAGAGTAAATGAGAAAATTAAATGTTCGCCTTAACTTTTGACGTAGTTATGATTGATTTTCGGATTTCAAGGAATTAAAGAAATCTTCAAAATCTTTATAAGATTTGTTTCTCCGGTAATTACGGATATTAGGATTTTCTTTAATTAAATGCGGTGAATTGCCTCGATTGCTGTGTCTGGAATTTTTTCTATAAATTAACTTCTTCTGTTTCATTATCTTCACCACTTCTATACTTTCTTTCTCAATTCATACTTCCAAAAGTTTTGTTAATATGCTCAATCCAGTTCTTGTTCTTGACCATATATTGGTTATCGCCACAATCTTCCTTCTTTTCCAACTCCCACCAGAGGAGTCTGTTTACTTCTACTATGCTCTAGAATTTATTGTGTTTTTAGTTCTCCCGTGTCTTTATATTGCTATACGCATTGATATACACGGTTTGTAATTTCAGTGTTGTTATCGGGATTTATATTTTCCCTTATATGTCGAAGCTTCATGCTTTTGTAAAGCAAGTAACGGTCCAGAATTCGTAGGTATGAAGTTTCGAATGATCATGATATTCAAAGCAGAAGGAAAGGTAATAGCACGATTTGATTTGTCATATTAGCAGAATATCCGGAAAAGACCGAATTATCAAGAAAAATATTTTCTTGATATGTTTAGAGTTTAAATAGATAAGAGTCGTGTAACATGGCAAATGATGATTATAAATTCTATGAATCATCATCTTTCATTAAAAATTTAGCATGACTTACTGTAATATAATCATGTTGGCCTGACGTCATTATATTATACTAACTCATGCTTCAATTCCCAACACTACTTTAAATCATTCATAATTTAAACTTGAACTTTACAGAATATAGAAACTAAAACAGTTTCCTTTATGATGTGATAAAGATATCGCAAAGAGATAATTAATTGCTGACAAGAATCGTTATAAAGATATCTTCAGAAATATAGAGGATATTTATAACGAAAGATACAGTGATATCTCAGAATTTCTAAGTTCCAATGACGAGGAAAATTCTTTTGTTTCCTCTGCATTTAATGCTACCATATCTGAATCATTGGTTATCAATCCGAGATGGTTTCAAGAAATTTTATTTTTTAGATGATTAAACGCTGATTGTAATCGTCAACGGATCTAATGGTTAACGAATAGGCGTTGTTGATGATAATTTCGGTGGTTTGATGTGATAATTCATCATAGAATACGAATGAATATAATTCATGAATGTAATGATCTTTAGGAAGATAACACCCGCTAAAGCTTTACTTGAATTCTGGTATGTTAATTTCAAAATGTGTAATTAAATTTGTATGAAAATGATTGTGTATCACAGTGAAGGCAGTGAGTATAATTAATGATTTATGAATCGAAATTGAAGAATGTACAGTGTATTTATGTGAGATGTAAATATTTCTCGGGTATTACCTACCCGTTAAAATATTTTCGCAATTAACAGTTTTTACAATCTTTATGAAGATATACGTTCATATATGTATTCTTCAGATATAATCATGGATTTAATGAGTTAATATATATTAAACTCATTTGATTAGCGATTTGGAACGAGAGTTAATCTCCAAAATCTTAGAGATTTCATAATTGTTGCGAAATATTTCGCTAATGAAGTTATGAATCAATACATTCATCGTTATACTTGATTTATTATGAAATGGAGTTTATTGTGCTAAGGCAGTGATTAACAATTGTTAAGTCATTAGCTAAGGGTGTACATCATAGAGTATTAGTGATATGAATTAACCAAGTAGTACATACTAGTTGAGATTCTCAAGTAATTGCTTAGTACGACAAGATTTATTATTGTTCCAAATCATATATATAAGGTATACATATATAATTCTTCACGAAGAATGAGTCAATACATCTTAACTCTTTATTGCTAATATTCCTTGGTATCTATGGGGCGTATCATATTGATGTTTGAGGTACTGAGTGTGTTGTTGAGGCGGGGGATGCGAATGTTGTTGTTGATGAAGCTGATGCTGTTAGTGGTGATGTTGATGGTACTGATGGTACTGGTGGTGATGCTGGTTATGCTGCTGGTGCTGCTGCTGGTGTTCGTAGGTTTCGCACCAGATTTTTTCCAGAGCCACTACTCGAGCGCGAAGCTCGTTGACTTCTTCTATTATTTCGGGATGATTGGTGGTTGGAACAAGGGGGTGAATAAGATCTAGAATCTTTGATATTATATATTCGTGACGGGATACCCTGGAAAGAAGAGAGAAAATAGTGTTTCGGACTGGTTCGCCGGTAAGTGCGATCATGGTGGCCTGTAAACTGTTGTACCTGCAATGGATGTGGGTAGATGTCTAGGGACTTGCATAAAATGCATCAACAGAAGGTGTGAGTTTTAAGGGAATGAAGGAGGTGAGTTTATAAGAAAATCTCCGACAAAAAAATTAAAATGGACGATCGCATTTAAAGCGGATCCCAATTCCCTTGGTTACCGGAGAATCAAATCTTATTACGAAGATTTTCTTCAAATCCCTTGAAATCTGGAAATCAATCATATCTACGTCAAATGATAAGATGAATCTACAGTTACTCATTTCACTCTTCTATGTTAGCTTCATTCGTACTCTTCATATAAAAAGACTGTTTATTCAAATTATTCACTGATGATAAAACTCTAATTTTCAGCCCGTATGCATCATGAAAATATACTTATTATCATTCACAACTTTTCCACTCAAATTTCAGGACGAAATTTCTTTAACGGGTAGGTACTGTGACAACCCGGAAATTTCCGACCAAATTTAATCTTTAATCTTTATATATTCCCGAAACGATAAGCAAAGTTGTAAGTTGAATCTCAAAGATTTTTAAACTGTGTTCATACATTCATTTAAACCTCGACCAAGTTTCTATGATTCACGAACCATTATATGAACGAACATGATTATATATGTGTATGTGTATATATTATAACTTGAAAACATTAACAAAGTATTAGACGTATAATACTTTATATAAACGTATTTGTTTCAAAATATATTCTAATAGTTATCAATGAAATTAAAAGATGATATCAAATGATTAAATTATTAGATACATTGAATTACGATTACGAGTCTCTGTAAGGAGGTCCACTTTGATTTGGAAAACATTTCTTTTTAACGGTATTCGGAATAATTGGTAAAGTGATTCATTAGTAAGAACAAATGTGTCAATTAACAAGAACTAGACAAGGGTTAGTGGAGTTTACTGTTCAATTTCCTATATAGGTGTTAACTAGTTAACTTTCATATTATTTAGAGTGAAAGTGAAATTTGGGAATATAGATAACTTAGGAAATAGATATCGAAAAGTTAAGTAACTCGACATTTTTCATTAAGACGTTTTCATACGTTTATTTAACCTTTGGACTTTATCACATGCTTCACCAACACACTGTAATTTAATGACTTGAAACCTATTATAAATATATATGATTCTACTTTTCTAAAACGTTTTATGATATAACGATTTTCATTATTTTAACCTTTAAACAAAATAATTCTTAAATATATTTAGTTTTGGAAAACAAAATTATAATATTTATTTGATTTAGTTTCAAACGTACAAAAACGTTTTTAGTTTAAAAAGAACTTTATTATTAAAATGTATATAACTTTTATAAATATCTAGAACCACTTTTGACAACTCATTACTTAACCAGTATGATAAAGATATCGATATTTATATTTTATTTTATTAAATATATATAACGATTTAAATTAATATTATATATATTTATACGCGTATTATACGTACATAGTTTTATACTTTTACTATACTTAAACTTTACCTTTACTTTATTTTTACTTTACTTTAACTTTAATAATTCACTTTAATAATTCATACTTTAATAATTCACTTTAATAATTCATACTTTAATAAATTCACTTTAATAATTTATACTTTAATAATTCACTTTAATAATTCATACTTTAATAATTCACTTTAATAATTCAAAAATCTATTATAAATAGAATTCAATAGGTTTCATTATTTCATAGAAACTTGAAAATATTTTCTCTAAACTCTCTCAATCAATTTACATATATATATATTTACTCCGTATTATTTCAAGATATTATTAGTATACATAAAATATTACGACGGAGTGCTGCCCGAGTGATTTTGAAATTGTTTTTCGAGCAGGATAGAGCTAAGGAAATTATGGGTTATAGCGATGGAGGTTATGGGTATGCTTCGGGAGTATTTCTCGTAAGTCAAACTAGTGTTTATCATCTCCGTTGCGTCTACGTACTTTTCCTGCAATATTGAATCTCAATATTGATACGTGAGTACTCATAATTTAATTTTTATATATTAATAGTGTATCCCTGACTAGTGCTCGAGAATATAGGATTATGCATGCTTGTACTTTTGATATTGCCATTAGATAGGATATGTTGAATCCTGAATTAGTTACGTATGCGGTTGAGATAAGGTATAAGATATGCATGTCATTGGAAAGCTAGCGAAAAATTAAGAACTTTTCATTTAGATATCGAATGGTTTCGATGAACGAATTAGAAGTTATAATCAATTGAATTTTTGTATTATTATTAAAAATGATTATTATTATCGTCGTTACTATCATCGTCCTAATGTTTATTCAATTATTATTATTATTATTATTATTATTATTATTATTATTATTATTATCATTATCTATAAAAAGTATTATCATTAAAAATTGTTATTTTTATTATTATTACTATCGTTATTATCGTTAAAGTTATAATTAGTATTATCATTAATATATTCATAATATTTATTATCATTAGTATTATTATGATTAAAACTTATATTAGTAACACTTAATTATTATGATTACTATTATTATCATTAACATGAAAACGATATAAAAGACGATTAAAAGCTATTAAGCGAATCAATTAAGAAATAATGAGTATGAGTATCATGATGAAAATTAAATATTGTAAGATAATGATTTAGATAAAATTATCTTTCTTATTATTTTTTTATCATTACTATTATTATTAAAAGTATCGTTATATTAAAACTATCATTTTAACAAAAATGACCATTTTAATAGAAATGTCATTGTTACTATAAAATATCATTATTATTATCATTTTAAATAGAATTATTATTTTAAAAGATAATATTAAAAAGTTTCATAAATATTTATGTTATCATAATTAGAATTATCATTTTATTTTAGTAATTATGAATATTGATATTTTAATTAATAGAATAATAATTATTATTATTACAAAATAATGCAACTTTTACTTACTATCACTATAGATATTATTTTATCAAATACATATGAGATACGAACATATTTTTACTACGTGTAATAAAATTTCTTTAATAATACCTATCATATTATCTTTATGATATTAAATGAACTTTATAAATTTTATTACTTAAGATATATAAAAGTATATTTTTTTTAAAGTTTTATTTATTAATAAATGAATTATATTATTTACTCTAATAAATCTTTTAAAGATATTTAAAAATATAAAATGACGATATTTAAACTATATATTAATCTGTATAGATTTTGGAAATCATTTTGAGTCAAATTGACTTTTGTTGACTTTTGCATATTAGTCTCGAGCATTAGGAATGTCGTAGACTATGACTTGACCTTAATTTTTAGAAAAATATTGACCAACATATAAATATATAATTAATATAGGTTCGTGAATCCGAGGCCAACCTTGCACTTGTTCAATGATGTTATATGTATTTTTACTACGAAATAAAGTATGGTGAGTTTCATTTGCCTTTTTACCCTTTATATTTTTGGGCTGAGAATACATGCGCAATTTTTATAAATGTTTTACGAAATAGACACAAGTAATCGAAACTACATTATATGGTTGAATGATCGAAGCCGAATATGCCCCTTTTTGGGTGAGTAACCTAAGAATTAGTAAACCGATCTACTAATTGACACGAATCCTAAAGATAGATCTATAGGCCCGACGAACCCCATCCAAAGTACCGGATGCTTTAGTACTTTGATGTTGTTTTATATCATGTCCGAAGGATTTCCCGAAATGATAGGGATATTCTTATATGCATCTTGTTAATGTCGGTTACCAGGTGTTCAATCCATATGAATGATTTTTGTCTCTATGCATGGGACGTATATTTATGAGAAATGGAAATGAAATTCTTGTGGTCTATTAAAATGATGGAAATGAATGATTATGATAAATTAATGAACTCACCAACCTTTTGGTTGACACTTTAAAGCATGTTTATTCTCAGGTATTAAAGAAATCTTCCGCTGTGCATTTGCTCATTTTAAAGATATTACTTGGAGTCTTTCCTGACATATTTCGAAGAACATTGCATTCGAGTCTTTGAGTTCATCAAAGATTATTATTAAGTCAATTTATAGTTGGATAGTGGATATTATGAAATGGTATGCATGCCTGTCAATTTTCGATGTAAAGAAAGTTTGTCTTTTAAAAACGAATGCAATGTTTGTAAAATGTATCATATTGAGGTCAAATACCTCACGATGTAATCAACTATTGTGAATCGTTTATAATGTATATGAACGGGTCCTTTCATAATGGTTACCTAATTTTTGGGTTTTTTCTAATTTATAAGACAGATAAAGTAAATGCAATAAAATTCGTAATTCATATAAGGTTAAAGCAAGTGCATACTATGAGTTCATCAGTTATTCTGCCGGGGTTATAGAATGCTGGCTCATGAATAGGTAGGGACCTTATATTCAGTACACTAGTCCTAAATGCCCCTGTTGTAATACATGTCACTGGGTAATGCGATAGGCTTGAAGATTCTGAATAGACAGCAACATCCCTTACCCTCAACGCATGTGCAGTTTGACTATAGGCATACATGTTCAGACGGCTCATCCAATTGAGTGACTCGGTTGGGTGACGTATTAACATTCCACAAAGGTCTAAACTTTCTTAAGCATAATAGAATACAGGGTTTAACACATCCGAGAGACGTGATATGTTTCAATGCTTTCGTTAACGATTGGGTTTAAAAGGTAGTTAGGCCCTTAAAAGAGTTCAACCATAAAGAACACCATGGCCAAGTCTAATGACTTCCATGAACACGTTCAGTTATCCTAACGGTCCAATCCTTTATGTGTTTAAACAAACAGTTCCTTAATTAATCAAGAATCCCTCAAGCGGGGTGCAATGCTTGAGACCGCGTTATGGTGCAGTGTACTAATCAGCACTGACCGGGTTCTATGGCCTTACTTAGCAGAGATAGAGCTTACAATAATCGTTGTGCTTCAGCATGAATGTATGAAGTTTATATGCTTGGTGACTACACTAGCATGGTCTGGGACCGACAATGTACTAAGGGTCTAGTTAGATGTTTCACTACGAAAGAGTCCTCAGTCGAAATCCAAGGCTTGATAGACTTACTACAACCGGTGTGCCTCAGTCGATCTTACGTTATATCCGATAGACTTCTCTTACCAAGGGGTGACACAGATAGTGTACTCTGAATTGGGGTTCGCGACTTTCCAAAAGCAGAGCTGATAACTACGTTCTATTAGTTGGAAAAGCGATTGAGTTTAAAGCATAATCGGAAAGCATCTTGACAACATACGTAAACCATAATATTATTTCGTCATTATAACTGATTACATCATAGCATACACTAAAGATAACTACTCGCTAATCAAGGCAACAACATCACAGAACATAATGATAGAAGACATTATATAAAGATAAAGGATAGAAGTACCAGTAGATTAAACAAGTTCTGAATACAAAAGTAACAACTTCAAACTCCAGACCGCTCCTAATACAATCTTCGGCGTCCTTCTCCGGGTACTAGATTTCTCGCACGGTGTCGAAGACCTTGAAAGTATGACTAATATTGTACAAGAGAGAGAAAGAAGTTAATTAAAGTGTGTGTTGGAATGAATGACAAAGACCCTTTAAATAAGCTTGAAATTTGCCTGCAAACTGCTGGCAGGCCGTTGGCAAGCAGTTTGGCAGGCCGTTTGCAGGGGCCGTTTGCCAGACCAGACCGTTTGCTGTGGCCGTTTGATCTGGGCGTATGGCAGGCCATTTGCCATACTGGAAAGCCGTTTGGCAAGCCGTTTAGCTTGCTGATTTGCTGGATCGTAACTTGATTTCTTGTCTTTCACCGTTTTCGCTCTAGAATCTTCGTTTTAGCTCCAATTCTCTTGATTCTTTTTGCGCCGTCTTCGTAATTACTTGATCATCAATTATAACCAACGAAGCGGGTATTTTGCCGATAAAGTTTGGAACTTTCTTGTTTTTGGGCCTTAATACTGGGGTGAAAACGTGACTTTTTAGCGGTTATCAGTACTTAATCTAATCAAAGGATTGAGTGAAATGAGGGGTGGATTGTGGTGTTGATAATGTTTATGGGACCTTATGATCATCTTTCACTTAGTATCAAGTGATCAATCACCATGTCCCGGTCTTGATCTAGTTACCTTAGCCAAATTATGATTGATCCTCGGGCAAAGTCACGAGTGAATCACAAAGGCCAGAACAATTGCACAAAATCAACAACCTAAAATGAGAGGCCAAGCTCTCTATTTATAGGTGAGGGCCATGCCTCTAGGAATGCACATTTGATCTTTGCACATGCTTGCTCACTTGTGCGGATTCTTGCACACTTGTGCGGATTCTTTGCACACACTATGTGTTGAAAGATTGCACAACTATATGCTGAGAGATTGCACAATTCTGCACTTATTCTTTACAAGCGCAATGTGAAGAAACATTTCACAATTCCACTGAAACATTGCACAATTCCACTTAAACATTGCACAATTCCGCTGAAACATTGCACAATTTCACTGAAACATTGCACAATTCCGCTGAACATTGCACAATCCTTGAGACGAATACAATAACATATGATTACATCTGAAGAAAATATATATGTAGGTATATTTTCATAAACATTGTAATTAAAAATTCTTTTGTACAAACTGTTAATGGTAAAAATATTTTAACGGGTAGGTAATACCCGAGGAATATTTAGATTTCACATTAATAAGTTACACTGTGCATTCTTCGAATATGATTCTACAGTCATTTAGTATCCTATTTACATCCACAAATATACGTATCCCTTCACAGCAGAATAACCTTTCCTTTCAATTTCATAATTGGATTTTGACCTATCAGAATCTAACAAGTGTCATAATGAAGAAAATATTGGACAAAATAAAATTTGTTAGAAATAAACAAATTAACTATGAGAAATTTTGATAAGAATCCACGCTAACAAAATCCTAGCTAACTGTTCCTAGCTAACTGTTAATTCCTTATTACATTTATTTATCGCAATTTATTTATCGCAATTTTAATTCTCGCAATTTTATTTATCGTCATTTAATTTTTGTTATTTATTTTACGCACTTTATCGGGACACATATACAATGTTTTGACATACCATATCGACATCATCTATATATATTATTTGGAATAACCGTAAGTCACTCGATATGCTGTAATGTTCGAGTTCGCATATAAAGGGTCGAGGTTGATTCTCAAATAATATATATACCTTGAGTTGTGATCGAGTCTGAGACATGTATATAATGGGTCACGACACGTATTAATTAATTCGAATATTATATATTAAACTATATATGAATTATTAAATTACTAACTGTGGACTAATAACTGTGGACTACCAACATTGGACAATTAAAATGAATTAAAATATTGATTACAACATATGAAATAAAACAATTCTTCAAGTTTGCCACTTGATTTCATCCTAAACCTCATTTGTATCTTGACGATTACAATCTGCGTTCAAACTTTTCATGATTCTTGAAGACACATCAATCGAGAGGATGAACCAACTGCACTTCATCTACGGAAGAAATGATTGATAAATATAGTTATACATCTTGTTAAGGTTGATTACCAGGTGTTTATATATCGTATGAATGATTTTCCAGCAGTGAGCAGACCTGCACAGATTGTTTTCGAAATATGAGTATTTAAAATATTAATACTAAGTAATTATTCAAAATATATTAATAAGGTATATAATATATTATTATTATTATGATAATTTAATAAAATACATATAAAATAAAATATTTAAGTAATTATTAATATTAAATTTAATAACACAAGTATATTACTAATATCAAAATATATATAATTATTTGAATATCTTTATGGTTCGTGAATCCGAGGCCAACCCTACATTTGTTCGATGCCGTCATATGTATTTTTACTACAAAATACTGTATTGTGAGTTTCATTTGCTCCCTTTTTAAAAGCGTTTGCAATATATTTTTTTGGGACTGAGAATACATGCGCTGCTTTTATAAATGTTTTACGAAATAGACACAAGTAATTGAAACTACATTCTATGGTTGGATTATCGAAATCGAATATGCCCCTTATTAGCTTGGTAGCCTAAGAATTAGGGAAATGGCCCCTAATTGATGCGAATCCTAAAGGTAGATCTATGGACCTTGACATGTCCCATTCGGGTTACGAATGCTTTAGTACTTCGATTATCATGTCCGATGAGAGTCCCGGAATGATGGCGATATTCTATATGCATTCTGTTAGTTCGGATATCAAGTGTTCACCATATGAATGATTTTTATCTCTATGCCGTGCGAAATGCCTGATATGAGATTATGTTTATGAGAAATGGAAATGAAAATCTTGTGGTCTATTAAATTATGGAAATGATTGATTACGATAAACTAATGAACTCACCAACCTTTTGGTAGACACTCGAAAGCATGTTTATTCTCAGGTACGAAAGAAATCTTCCGCTGTACATTTGCTCATTTTAGAGATAGTACTTGGAGTCATTCATGACATATTTCAAAAGACGTTGCTTTTGAGTCGTTGAGTTCATCAAGATTATTATTAAGTCAATTACAGTTGGATATATTATGAAATGGGATGCATGCCATCAACTTTTGATGAAACGAAAGTTTGTCTTTTAAAAACAAATGCAATGTTTGTAAAATGTATCATATAGAGGTCAAGTACCTCGCGATGTAACCAACTATTGTGAATCGTTTATAATCGATACGAACGGGGTATCTCATGTGGTATCAGAGCGGTGGTCTTAGTGAACCAGGTCTTGCATTAGTGTGTCTAACTGATAGTTGCTTAGATGTATTAGTGGGTCTGGACTTCGACCGTGTTTGCATGTCAAAAGTTTTGCTTATCATTTCCTGTCGAAAATTACCTACTTATCATTCTTAGGGAATCACTTGATTATCATTATTAATCTAGACATATCTTACTGCCTGGATTGCATGAATTGTGTATAGACAAAATTCATATCTTAGCGCATCTGCTAATTCATATCTTAGCGTATCTGTTACTGTAAACTTTGCCTGACAGATTCCGTAAATTCCTCCGTGATCTACAAAATCTTTTGTTCTATATATATAGATATTCTATGTAATTAGAATATCATTCGACATCCGAAAATCATTTCATACCGAAAAACCCTTTACTTAATCGTACGAAATGGAACTCGTCATTATTTCAAATTTCACAGATTCCGACAGCTATTCCGACATGGATGTTCACCTAAGCTCCGAAAGCAACATCACCAGAATGAATCAACCAATCATCCATCCCCAATTCATCTAATGGATTCGTAGTCTACTAAATCATTGGAGACAAGAAGAAGGTGATCCTTTTCATCCACTACGTTTCTCTCTTGGCGAAAAACCTGAAGCACTTACCTGCGAACTTATCCGAAACACCATTTTCAACCTCATTTCTGGAGTAGGTCAACACGATTATATTCTATCCACAATTCTAAACCTTATTCATCCGCTCGTCCCGACCAACAATCATCCCGAAATAATGGAAGAAGTCAACGAGCTTCACGCTCGAGTAATCAATTTGGAAAATATGGTGCAAAGGTTACAAGCACCGGCAACAACAGTACCACCAACAGCAACATCCTCATCCCACACCTCGACATCTCATTCCGTACCTCGAGCATCAACGTCGTACGCACCATAGATACCAAGGAGTACTAATAAGAATCAACGATGAAGTATTGATTCATAACTTCATTGGAGAACTATTAGGCGGCGATTATGTAATCTCTAAAGTCTTAGAGATTATTTATTCTAGCTCAAATCAAAAAAACCAAATGAGATTAATATCACATTAACTCATAAATCCATGATTACATCTGAAGAAAATATATATGTAGGTATATTTTCATAAAGATTGTAATTAAAAATTCTTTTGTACAAACTGTTAATGGTGAAAATATTTTAACGGGTAGGTAATACCCGAGGAATATTTAGATTTCGCATTAATAAGTTACACTGTGCATTCCTCGAATATGATTTAACAGTCATTTACTATCCTATTTACATCCATAAATATACGTATCCGTTCACCGCAGAATAACCTTTCCTTTCAATTTCATAATTGGATTTTGACCTACCAGAATCCAACAAGTGGGATAAGGAAGAAAATATTGGACAAAATAAAATTTGTTAGAAACAAACAAATTAACTATGAGAAATTTTGATAAGAATCCACGCTAACAAAATTCTAGCTAACTGTTCCTAGCTAACTGTTAATTCCTTATTACATTTATTTATCGCAATTTATTTATCGCAATTTTAATTCTCACAATTTTATTTATCGTCATTTAATTTCTGTTATTTATTTTACGCACTTTATCGGGACACATATACAATGTTTTGACATACCATATCGATGTCATCTATATATATTATTTGGAATAACCGTAAGTCACTCTATATGCTGTAATGTTCGAGTTCGCATATAAAGGGTCGAGGTTGATTCTCAAATAATATATATAGCTTGAGTTGGGATCGAGTCTGAGACATGTATATAATGGATCATGACACGTATTAATTAATTCGAATATTATATATTAAACTATATATGAATTATTGAATTACTAACTGTGGACTAATAACTGTGGACAACCAACATTGTACAATTAAAATGAATTAAAATATTGATTACAACATATGAAACTAAACAATTCTTCAAGTTTGCCACTTAATTTCATCCTAAACTGTAGTGACCCGAACTTTTCCATGTTTATATATATTAAATGAAATTGTTATTTACATGATTAAGTGTTACCAACATGTTAAGCAATCAAACTTGTTAAGACTTGATTAATTTAAATAGGTTTCATATAGACAATTGACCACCCAAGTTGACCGGTGATTCACGAACGTTAAAACTTGTAAAAACTATATGATGACATATATATATGATTATATATATAGTTAACATGATATTATGATAAGTAAGTATTGATGGAATTTAACAAGTTTCTCAACAACATGTTCATGTAGTTTACATAATCGTAAAACCAATTTTAAGATAGTTAACATAGCGGAAGCATTATTAGATCAAGTATATTTGTAAGACCATTCTTGTCAAATTCCTTATTCATATCAAGTCATGGATCATGCTTACATATAAAATAAGTGAGTAAGGAAGAAAATAATACCTCCTCAACTTAATTGAGGGTGAGTTTGAAGAGGAAGAAGATGATGAAACAATGCACCAATACACCCTTGATATAGTTAGGCTTTAGAACCTTAATGAGCTAGCAACCTAAGCTTGAAACCCTCTTTTTTCGCACCCTGAAAACTGGACAGCAGCAAGTGAAAGAATGATGATGAATGAAGCTTCAAAACTATGAAACCTCAAGGGATAATACCCCAAACTTGTACCCAACACCTAATACTATGGTTAGGATTTAATTATACTTGATTATCACTTGAAGAACCAAGCTAATGAACCCTCTTTTTCTGCCCAAAATCACGACAGCAAGAAGGCAGCAGGAAGCAGTTTTTTTTTATGGTTCTTTTCTATCACTTGAGAGAATGTTTGTGCATGTACACTTAGTCTTTGGTCAAGGGACATACTTATGTGTAATTGTATCATAGAAAGCAACAAGAATCTTGCATATTTTGTCCTCCTTGGAGACCTAAATGCAGTCCACTAAGAGGTGGTTTTAATTTTTATAAAACTTGGTAGTTTTATAAAACTTGATATAAAAAAAAATATGCATTTGTTACTTATATATATTTTATAAACCAACTTATAAAATATAACACAACATAATTATTTAAACCTTTAAATAATTAAATATAAATTATCCATATAATTTATCTCAAGTGATAATATTTTAGAAAACTGATTTTCTAAAGTCCAAGTGTCGCGTATTTACTTAATGATCCAATCGTTAAGTTCAAGTACGTTTAAGGTGTCGGTAAGCTTGTTATTGGGTATGACCCGACTTGGATCATAACATGTTAGCCACATTAATTAAATATGTCTCTCGGGCATACGAAAAACTTACAATCTCCCACTTGCACGAGTAACATAAGAAATTAATGCAAGTGATGGATACCACCTAACGACCGTCCACCACCCCCAATATGTTATGACTTTGTGCTATTCAATAACATCATCCCTTTCGAGTTCCCATCTCGAATATGAATAGGTGAATCTTTTCATCATATCCTTTCGTCCTAGATGTCATGTTAAATCCAAGAGATACAGAGTGATCACTCTCTTCTAGATTTAACTTTATCAGGCCTTAGACATCTGACTCTCAACGAATAAGAGGGACAAATTCCATCTTGACTACATACGTCCTAAATATATACCTTGCATTATCCCTGAGCTCTTCCTTGTGAACTACCATATTTCAGAATAGCGAAGGAAAGAATCAAGGCACAATACTTGGTAAATATCCAAAACCAATATGTATCTCAGGTCAGAGGATACAATGATATTCGCCTTTACTCAAGATTACATGTGATCAACCACAAAGGCTCCATTTAGTAAATCTTGAGGGCGGGTCTTCCAATATTTGTATACTACAAATATCTATGAACCTTGGTTGCAACCTTGCCCCACATTCATCCTGTGAATGTATACCAATCCAAGTTCATAATAGTCTAAACCTCACACTTGCTCCCACAAATGTGATCGACTACGGAATTTAGAATAATTGCTTATTCATGGATAAAATATGCAAAATAGGAACTTAACTCAAAATAAATTAAACTATAATTATATTAATGAGTTTGAACAATTTCGTTCCGTTACAATACTTAAAAAAGATCATGACCAATCACTAGAATATCGAAGCCCTAATGCACAAACATGTCCTGCATGTTTTGATCCATGTAAGAGCTTCGTGAGAGGATCCGCTATATTAAGATCTGTGTGAACTTTGCGAATACATATCTTTCCCTTTTCAACTTCATCCCTTATGTAGTTGAATCTCCGCTCAATGTGATGGGTCTTTTGATGAGCACGAGGTTCCTTGATTTGAGCAATCGCACCCTCGTTGTCACAAAAGATCTCAAGAGGGTCCTGAATGGAAGGGACTACTCCTAAGTTGTTGATGAATTTCTTCATCCATGCAGCTTCCTAAGCTGCCAATGATGCGGCAATGTACTCTGACTCTGTAGTGGATAGAGCAACAACATCCTGTTTTGAACTCTTCCAAGAGACCGCACCTCCATTTAATGTGAAGACATAACCGGATTGTGATCGAGAATCATCACGATCAGTTTGGAAACTCGTGTCCACGTAACCTTTTACAGCGAGTTCCTCCTCACTAGACCCATATATCAGAAACATATCCTTAGTCCTCCTAAGGTATTTCAATATACTTTTAACAGCAATCCAATGACTGTTTCCTGGGTTATTCTGGTATCTACTTGTCAGGCTAAGAGCGCATGACACATCCAGTCTAGTGCATATCATTGCATACATGATTGACCCAATGGCAGAAGCATATGGGACTTTCTTCATTCTCTCCTGTTCATCTTTCGTGTGGGGCACTGAGATGAACTGAGAAGTGTTCCCTTTTGAATAGGTACCAAACCTTTCTTAGAGTTCTCCATCTTGAACCTTTTCAAGATCTTTTCAATGTATGCACTTTGATTTAAACCTATCAGTTTCTTGGATCTATCCCTGTAGATCCCAATCCCCAAAACGTATTGTGCTTCTCCAAGATCCTTAATGGAGAAGCATTTGCTTAACCAAGTTTTAACACCTTGCATTGCCGGAATATCATTTCCAAATAACAATATATCATCCACATATAGTACAAGGAACATGATAGTGCTCCCACTAGCTTTCTTGTATACACAAGCTTCATCACCATTTTTAATGAAGCCAAATTTCTTGGCCTCCTCATTAAAACGATGATTCCATATTCTAGATGCTTGTTTCAATCCGTAGATTGACTTCTTTAACTTGCATACCTTCTTAGGATATTTCGGATCAACAAAACCTTCAGGCTGAACCATGTAGACATCTTCCTCAAGATGTCCGTTTAGGAAAGCGGTCTTGACATCCATTTGCCATATTTCATAATCATAATGAGCAGCAATGGCAAGTAATATCCTAATAGACTTTAGCATTGCCACAGGCGAAAAAGTTTCATCATAGTCAACCCCTTGAGTTTGAGTGAAACCTTTTGCTACAAGTCTAGCTTTATATGTATCCAAGTTTCCATGTATGTCGGTTTTCATCTTGAAAAGCCATTTACAATCAACTAGCCTTGAGCCAGTAGGTTGTTCAACAAGTTCCCAAACTTGGTTGTCATACATGGATTGCATCTCAGCGTTCATGGCTTCCTGCCATTTATCCTTATCAATCCTTGATAAAGCATCTTGGTAGTTTGTTGGTTCATCCAAATCAACCACATAGCAACCATCCATGAGAAACCCATATCTCTCAGGAGGATTACTAATCCTACCAGATCTGCGAACGTCTTGTGTATTTTGATCATCCATTTGATCACTCTCAACATTTTCATGTTGAGTGCTAGTGTCAACCAATTGTGTATCATCTACTTGATCTTGAACTTCTTCAAGATCTATCTTCCTTTCACTATTTCCTTCCATTAGGAACTTAGTTTCAAGGAATTCAGCCTTTCGAGCAACAAATACATTTTGCTCGGTTTGATCATAGAAATAGTATCCCATATCATCCTTGGGATATCCTATGAAGATACACTTCGTGGATCGAGCATTCAACTTATTAGGGACGTAACGCTTAGGATAAGCTTCACATCCCCATACCTTTAAGTATGATAGAGACGGAGGTTTTCCAAACCACATCTCATGAGGAGTTCATTCCACTTTCTTGGTTGGGGCCATATTTAAAATACGAGCCGCGGAGCATAGACAATAACCCCAAAACGATAGAGGTAACGAGCTTCTTGCCATCATAGATCGAACCATATCCATTAGGGTTCGATTCCTCCTTTTGGAAACTCCATTAAGTTGGGGTGTCCTGGTGGAGTATGTTGTGAGATAATCCTACAACTCCTAAGATGATCTTGGAAAGCATCGCTTAGGTATTCACCTCCTCTATCGGTACGAAGTACCTTGATTGTCTTATTGAGTTGATTTTGTACTTCGCTTTGATATTCTTTGAATGCTTCAAAAGTTTCGTCCTTATATCTTAACAAGTAGACATATCCAAAACGACTGAAGTCATCAATGAAAGTAACGAAGTATCTTTCACCATTCCTAGCTATGGGCTTAAAGGGTCCACTTACATCCGAATGTATTAATCCCAATAAGTCCTTAGCCCTTTCATAGGTCCCTTTGAAAGGTGCTTTAGTCATTTTGCCTTGTAAACAAGATTCACACACATCAAACGAGTCCATCTCATTTGATTTCAAGAGTCCATTCTTTAGAAGTGTATGCATTCGGTTCTTGTTTATGTGACCAAGGCGACAATGCCATAAGTATTAATTACTCAAATCTCTTTTGAGTCTCTTGGTGCTAGTATGGTATATTGAGCTACTAGATGATGTATCATCATGAACCAATTCATAAATTCCATTTGAAGGCGAAGCCTTAAAATAGAATACATTATCTAAATAAACATGGATATCATTATTAACAAAATTAAGATAAAAACCACATTGTTTTAAACGGGAAACTGAAATAATGTTTCGACATAAATCCGGTGCATACAAAACATTGTTCAAAATAAGTTCCAAACCACTTGGAAGCTTTAATACAAAGTCTCCTTGAGCCTTCACTAGCACTTTGGCTCCATTACCCATAAAGAGACTTGATGTTCCCGTTTGCTTGCTACTTCTTTTGAACCCCTGCAAAGAATTGCAAATGTGAGTTCCACATCCAGTGTCTAATACCCATGTATTAGAAGAAGTAATACTAAGCTCTATATATACCATATATATGTTACCTGAGGTTTGCCCCGCATCCCTCTTTTCCTTCAACTCCTTAAGGTAGACCGGGCAGTTCCGTTTCCAGTGACCCATTTCACCGCAACCGAAGCACGGGTCTTCCTTGGGGTTTGCTTGTCTGGCAACCTTTTGCTTCTTGTTCTTGTTTTTGGTTGGGGTAACCATCCTCCCCCTTCCCTTGCCTTGATGGGCGGGTCCTTTTCTCTTAGCCACCTTAGGCTTAGAGGTGTTGTTACCTTTTGACCCTCCATCATTGATCATTAGCACGGGTGAAGCCCTTTTACCCATGCTTGTTTCGGCCGTCCTTAACATGCCATGAAGCTCACCGATGGTCTTATCCATCCCATTCATATTGTAATTAATTACAAATTGGTCAAACCTCTTTGACAAGGAGTTTAGGATAAGATCGGTGGCTAGCTCATTGGAAATGTTGAGGTTAAGACGGTTTGCGCGATCAATGAGGCTTTTCATTTTGAGGACATAGGAGGAGACGGATTGGGTGTCATCCATACGACATGCATGTAGCGCTCGAACCGTTTCGAAGCGCTCGACACGTGCTTGTTGAAGGAACATCTCCTTCAATTGCGTTATCATTTCATATGCACTATGATGTTCGAAATCCTTTTGGAGTTCGGGTATCATAGTCCCAAGCATTAGGCAACCAACTTGCACCGAATCGGCACAATATTTATCATAGTAAGCCATGCCCTCTGTATCATCCATGTCGGGTTGATCGGGAATGGGGTCCTCCAACACATACGCTTTATCCTCGAGTTTGAGGACAATCCTAAGATTACGGAACCAATCCATAAAGTTCGTATGGTTGAGTTTGTCTTTCTCAATGAGAGACCTTAACGATAGGTTGTTTAGGTTAAGTGGTGCGTTTTGCATGTTGTTATTGTTATTAGCGGCCATCTACAAAATTAACAAAGTTCATTTAAGTATTGATTTCAAATTTAATAAACAATACCCTTTTATATTATAATTGTCTTATTAAATATTAGAATCCAACGGTAAATCAAATTTCGGTTAGGTGACCTTTATCCCGTTATTTGATTTAGCTAGGTAGTCATTTATATGATAATTGCAATCCTTTTGCAACTTCTAAATTATGGGATCATGCAATCCTTTTGCATGGCATATTTATCCCATCAACGCCTATTTGTTCCTCATGCTTCGGTGACCTTAAGTTCATGATTCCCAAATCAAGTCGTCCTACTTGTGTAAACATGTAAAATTAACATGCAAGTGGTTAGGTGACCTTTATCCCACAAGCATGTGAATTTTACCTTAACCAAATTAGTTTGCTTTTAACGGTTAGGTGACCTTTATCCCATTATGAGTTCCCTAATATTTTTAAGTGTCACACAAAAGGATGGCGTTTAACTTGTTTGCTTTGTTGATTAAGGGATTTTAAGTTTTCATTAATTCTAGTTTGAGAAAACATTTATGCCATACACCAACATGCATTTAGTGTATGGTTCATTTGAAATCCATTTTCAAGTCTTGTAATTAAGCCAATTACTTGATATAAACCAATTTATATATGTGATCCTTTTCATGTTCTTAATAACCGTTTATTAATGTCCTTTTGCTACTTTTAATTTAACCATTTAAATTGTCGATATGCATGTTGTTAATAATGTTAATTTAACCAATTAAATTTTCATTTTAGCTTGTTGTTAACTTGTGTGATTAACTTGTAGCATACAAACATACAATCCACAATCATACAAGAAATAAAACAACCACGCATGCAAAACAAATGTGTTCACAATCAAGCCGATTTGGTAGACATTTGTTTAGCCGAAAACAAATGTCACCGGTTAAGGGTTATAACACTAAGTAGGAGATTTCAAAATCTCCCACTTAATCTTGCATCCAAATGTATCTTCCAAGTCTTCATCTTGTATCTTCATTTTTACAAAAAAAATATCCTAATACATTTTTCTAGAAAATGAAAATACAACCTAATCTATTTTACATACCAAATATAAAATAAATTACATAACCAAATGAATTATTACATGCCAAATGAATAAATATTATTACAAACCAATTGAATAAATATTAATCAACCATGCATGCAACCAAACACAAGGTCAAGGCTTAGATTGTGAACATTTACATTCAACCAAAATTAGACCAAATGGAAGAACCCAAAAACCATTTTGGGTCTCCTTAAATTCGGCCTAAATTCCAAACCCACCCAAACCCGACAATTTTTGCATTCCATTTTCATGCATGTACTTGAAATGCAAATATAGTGGGTTTAAAGACCATATAAGAAGCATAATCCATGGACCTCGGCTCTAGATACCATTGATGAAATTTAACAAGTTTCTCAACAACATGTTCATGTAGTTTACATAATCGTAAAACCAATTTTAAGATAGTTAACATAGCGGAAGCATTATTAGAACAAGTATATTTGTAAGACCATTCTTGTCAAATTCCTTATTCATATCAAGTCATGGATCATGCTTACATATAAAATAAGTGAGTAAGGAAGAAAATAATACCTCCTCAACTTAATTGAGGGTGAGTTTGAAGAGGAAGAAGATGATGAAACAATGAACCAATACACCCTTGATATAGTTAGGCTTTAGAACCTTAATGAGCTAGCAACCTAAGCTTGAAACCCTCTTCTTTCGCACCCTGAAAACTGGACAGCAGCAAGTGAAAGAATGATGATGAATGAAGCTTCAAAACTATGAAACCTCAAGGGATAATACCCCAAACTTGTACCCAACACCTAATACTATGGTTAGGATTTAATTATACTTGATTATCACTTGAAGAACCAAGCTAATGATGAAATGTCCCATTCTTATTGATTAAAAACGTTCCATATTAATTGATTTCGTTGCGAGGTTTTGACCTCTATATGAGACGTTTTTCAAAGACTGCATTCATTTTTAAAACAAACCATAACCTTTATTTCATAAATAAAGGTTTAAAAAGCTTTACGTAGATTATCAAATAATGATAATCTAAAATATCCTGTTTACACACGACCATTACATAATGGTTTACAATACAAATATGTTACATCGAAATCAGTTTCTTGAATGCAGTTTTTACACAATATCATACAAACATGGACTCCAAATCTTGTCCTTATTTTAGTATGCAACAGCGGAAGCTCTTAATATTCACCTGAGAATAAACATGCTTTAAACGTCAACAAAAATGTTGGTGAGTTATAGGTTTAACCTATATATATCAAATCGTAACAATAGACCACAAGATTTCATATTTCAATACACATCCCATACATAGAGATAAAAATCATTCATATGGTGAACACCTGGTAACCGACATTAACAAGATGCATATATAAGAATATCCCCATCATTCCGGGACACCCTTCGGATATGATATAAATTTCGAAGTACTAAAGCATCCGGTACTTTGGATGGGGTTTGTTAGGCCCAATAGATCTATCTTTAGGATTCGCTTCAATTAGGGTGTCTGTTCCCTAATTCTTAGATTACCAGACTTAATAAAAAGGGGCATATTCGATTTCGATAATTCAACCATAGAATGTAGTTTCACGTACTTGTGTCTATTTTGTAAATCATTTATAAAACCTGCATGTATTCTCATCCCAAAAATATTAGATTTTAAAAGTGGGACTATAACTCACTTTCACAGATTTTTACTTCGTCGGGAAGTAAGACTTGGCCACTGGTTGATTCACGAACCTATAACAATATATACATATATATCAAAGTATGTTCAAAATATATTTACAACACTTTTAATATATTTTGATGTTTTAAGTTTATTAAGTCAGCTGTCCTCGTTAGTAACCTACAACTAGTTGTCCACAGTTAGATGTACAGAAATAAATCGATAAATATTATCTTGAATCAATCCACGACCCAGTGTATACGTATCTCAGTATTGATCACAACTCAAACTATATATATTTTGGAATCAACCTCAACCCTGTATAGCTAACTCCAACATTCACATATAGAGTGTCTATGGTTGTTCCGAAATATATATAGATGTGTCGACATGATAGCTCGAAACATTGTATACGTGTCTATGGTATCTCAAGATTACATAATATATAATACAAGTTGATTAAGTTATGGTTGGAATAGATTTGTTACCAATTTTCACGTAGCTAAAATGAGAAAAATTATCCAATCTTGTTTTACCCATAACTTCTTCATTTTAAATCCGTTTTGAGTGAATCAAATTGCTATGGTTTCATATTGAACTCTATTTTATGAATCTAAACAAAAAAAGTATAGATTTCTAGTCGGAAAAATAAGTTACAAGTCGTTTTTGTAAAGGTAGTCATTTCAGTCGAAAGAACGACGTCTAGATGACCATTTTAGAAAACATACTTCCACTTTGAGTTTAACCATAATTTTTGGATATAGTTTCATGTTCATAATAAAAATCATTTTCTCAGAATAACAACTTTTAAATCAAAGTTTATCATAGTTTTTAATTAACTAACCCAAAACAGCCCGCGGTGTTACTACGACGGCGTAAATCCGGTTTTACGGTGTTTTTCGTGTTTCCAGGTTTTAAATCATTAAGTTAGCATATCATATAGATATAGAACATGTGTTTAGTTGATTTTAAAAGTCAAGTTAGAAGGATTAACTTTTGTTTGCGAACAAGTTTAGAATTAACTAAACTATGTTCTAGTGATTACAAGTTTAAACCTTCGAATAAGATAGCTTTATATGTATGAATCGAATGATGTTATGAACATCATTACTACCTTAAGTTCCTTGGATGAACCTACTGGAAAAGAGAAAAATGGATCTAGCTTCAATGGATCCTTGGATGGCTCAAAGTTCTTGAAGCAAAATCATGACACGAAAACAAGTTCAAGTAAGATCATCACTTGAAATAAGATTGTTATAGTTATAGAAATTGAACCAAAGTTTGAATATGATTATTACCTTGTATTAGAATGATAACCTACTGTAAGAAACAAAGATTTCTTGAGGTTGGATGATCACCTTACAAGATTGGAAGTGAGCTAGCAAACTTGAAAGTATTCTTGATTTTATGAAACTAGAACTTTTGGAATTTATGAAGAACACTTAGAACTTGAAGATAGAACTTGAGAGAGTTCAATTAGATGAAGAAAATTGAAGAATGAAAGTGTTTGTAGGTGTTTTTGGTCGTTGGTGTATGGATTAGATATAAAGGATATGTAATTTTGTTTTCATGTAAATAAGTCATGAATGATTACTCATATTTTTGTAATCTTATGAGATATTTCATGCTAGTTGCCAAATGATGGTTCCCACATGTGTTAGGTGAATCACATGGGCTGCTAAGAGCTGATCATTGGAGTGTATATACCAATAGTACATACATCTAAAAGCTGTGTATTGTACGAGTACGAATACGGGTGCATACGAGTAGAATTGTTGATGAAACTGAACGAGGATGTAATTGTAAGCATTTTTGTTAAGTAGAAGTATTTTGATAAGTGTATTGAAGTCTTTCAAAAGTGTATAAATACATATTAAAACACTACATGTATATACATTTTAACTGAGTCGTTAAGTCATCGTTAGTCGTTACATGTAAGTGTTGTTTTGAAACCTTTAGGTTAACGATCTTGTTAAATGTTGTTAACCCAATGTTTATAATATAAAAAGAGATTTTAAATTATTATATTATCATGATATTATGATGTACGAATATCTCTTAATATGATATATATACATTAAATGTCGTTACAACGATAAACGTTACATATATGTCTCGTTTCAAAATCATTAAGTTAGTAGTCTTGTTTTTACATATGTAGTTCATTGTTAATATAATTAATGATATGTTTAATTATCATAATATCATGTTAACTATATATATAACCATATATATGTCATCATATAGTTTTTTTTTACAAGTTTTAACGTTCGTGAATCACCGGTCAACTTGGGTGGTCAATTGTCTATATGAAACCTATTTCAATTAATCAAGTCTTAACAAGTTTGATTGCTTAACATGTTGGAAACATTTAATCATGTAAATATCAATCTCAATTAATATATATAAACATGGAAAAGTTCGGGTCACTACAGTACCTACCCGTTAAATAAATTTCGTCCCGAAATTTTAAGCTGTTGAAGGTGTTGACGAATCTTCTGGAAATAGATGCGGGTATTTCTTCTTCATCTGATCTTCACGCTCCCAGGTGAACTCGGGTCCTCTACCAGCATTCCATCGAACCTTAACAATTGGTATCTTGTTTTGCTTAAGTCTTTTAACCTCACGATCCATTATTTCGACGGGTTCTTCGATGAATTGAAGTTTTTCGTTGATTTGGATTTCATCTAACGGAATAGTGAGATCTTCTTTAGCAAAACATTTCTTTAAATTCAAGACGTGGAAAGTGTTATGTACAGCCGCGAGTTGTTGAGGTAACTCTAGTCGGTAAGCTACTGGTCCGACACGATCAATAATCTTGAATGGTCCAATATACCTTGGATTTAATTTCCCTCGTTTACCAAATCGAACAACGCCTTTCCAAGGTGCAACTTTAAGCATGACCTTCTCTCCAATTTCAAATTCTATATCTTTTCTTTTAATGTCAGCGTAGCTCTTTTGTCGACTTTGGGCGGTTTTCAACCGTTGTTGAATTTGGATGATCTTCTCCGTAGTTTCTTGTATAATCTCCGGACCCGTAATCTGTCTATCCCCCACTTCACTCCAACAAATCGGAGACCTGCACTTTCTACCATAAAGTGCTTCAAACGGCGCCATCTCAATGCTTGAATGGTAGCTGTTGTTGTAGGAAAATTCTGCTAACGGTAAATGTCGATCCCAACTGTTTCCGAAATCAATAACACATGCTCGTAGCATGTCTTCAAGCGTTTGTATCGTCCTTTCGCTCTGCCCATCAGTTTGTAGATGATAGGCAGTACTCATGTCTAGACGAGTTCCTAATGCTTGCTGTAATGTCTGCCAGAATCTTGAAATAAATCTGCCATCCCTATCAGAGATAATAGAGATTGGTATTCCATGTCTGGAGACGACTTCCTTCAAATACAGTCGTGCTAACTTCTCCATCTTGTCATCTTCTCTTATTGGTAGGAAGTGTGCTGATTTGGTGAGACGATCAACTATTACCCAAATAGTATCAAAACCACTTGCAGTCCTTGGCAATTTAGTGATGAAATCCATGGTAATGTTTTCCCATTTCCATTCCGGGATTTCGGGTTGTTGAAGTAGACCTGATGGTTTCTGATGCTCAGCTTTGACCTTAGAACACGTCAAACATTCTCCTACGTATTTAGCAACATCGGCTTTCATACCCGGCCACCAAAAATTTTTCTTGAGATCCTTGTACATCTTCCCCGTTCCAGGATGTATTGAGTATCTGGTTTTATGAGCTTCTCTAAGTACCATTTCTCTCATATCTCCAAATTTTGGTACCCAAATCCTTTCAGCCCTATACCGGGTTCCGTCTTCCCGAATATTAAGATGCTTCTCCGATCCTTTGGGTATTTCATCCTTTAAATTTCCTTCTTTTAAAACTCCTTGTTGCGCCTCCTTTATTTGAGTAGTAATGTTATTATGAATCATTATATTCATAGATTTTACTCGAATGGGTTCTCTATCCTTCCTGCTCAAGGCATCGGCTACCACATTTGCCTTCCCCGGGTGGTAACGAATCTCAAAATCGTAATCATTCAATAATTCAATCCACCTACGCTGCCTCATATTCAGTTGTTTCTGATTAAATATGTGTTGAAGAATTTTGTGGTCGGTATATATAATACTTTTGACCCCATATAAGTAGTGCCTCCAAGTCTTTAATGCAAAAACAACCGCGCCTAATTCCAAATCATGCGTCGTATAATTTTGTTCGTGAATCTTCAATTGTCTAGACGCATAAGCAATCACCTTCGTTCGTTGCATTAATACACAACCGAGACCTTGCTTTGATGCATCACAATAAATCACAAAATCATCATTCCCTTCAGGCAATGACAATATAGGTGCCGTAGTTAGCTTTTTCTTCAATAACTGAAACGCTTTCTCTTGTTCATCATTCCATTCAAATTTCTTCCCTTTATGCGTTAATGCAGTCAAGGGTTTTGCTATTCTGGAAAAGTCTTGGATGAACCTTCTGTAGTAACCAGCTAGTCCTAAAAACTGGCGTATGTGTTTCGGAGTTTTCGGGGTTTCCCACTTTTCAACAGTTTCTATCTTTGCCGGATCCACCTTAATACCTTCTTTGTTCACTATGTGACCGAGGAATTGAACTTCTTCCAACCAAAATGCACACTTTGAAAACTTAGCGTACAATTCTTCCTTCCTCAATACTTCTAACACCTTTCTCAAATGTTCACCGTGTTCTTGGTCATTCTTTGAGTAAATAAGTATGTCATCAATGAAAACAATGACAAAATTGTCAAGGTATGGTCCACACACTCGGTTCATAAGGTCCATGAACACAGCTGGTGCATTAGTTAAACCAAACGGCATGACCATAAACTCGTAATGACCGTAACGTGTTCTGAAAGCAGTCTTTGGAATATCATCTTCTTTCACCCGCATTTGATGATACCCGGAACGTAAGTCAATCTTTGAATAAACAGACGAGCCTTGTAGTTGATCAAATAAGTCGTCGATTCTCGGTAGTGGGTAGCGGTTCTTGATGGTAAGTTTGTTCAACTCTCGGTAGTCGATACACAACCTGAATGTACCATCTTTCTTCTTGACAAACAAAACAGGAGCTCCCCACGGTGATGTGCTTGGTCGAATGAAACCACGCTCTAAAAGTTCTTGTAATTGGCTTTGCAGTTCTTTCATCTCGCTGGGTGCGAGTCTGTAAGGAGCACGAGCTATTGGTGCAGCTCCTGGTACAAGATCTATTTGAAATTCAACGGATCGATGTGGGGGTAATCCCGGTAATTCTTTCGGAAATACATCGGGAAATTCTTTTGCAATGGGAACATCATTGATGCTCTTTTCTTCAGTTTGTACTTTCTCGACGTGTGCTAGAACAGCATAGCAACCTTTTCTTATTAGTTTTTGTGCCTTCAAATTACTAATAAGATGTAGCTTCGTGTTGCCCTTTTCTCCGTACACCATTAAGGGTTTTCCTTTTTCTCGTATAATGCGAATTGCATTTTTGTAACAAACGATCTCCGCTTTCACTTCTTTCAACCAGTCCATACCGATTATCACATCAAAACTCCCTAACTCTACTGGTATCAAATCAATCTTAAATGTTTCGCTAACCAGTTTAATTTCTCGATTCCGACATATATTATCTGCTGAAATTAATTTACCATTTGCTAATTCGAGTAAAAATTTACTATCCAAAGGCGTCAATGGACATCTTAATTTAGCACAAAAATCTCTACTCATATAGCTTCTATCCGCACCCGAATCAAATAAAACGTAAGCAGATTTATTGTCAATAAGAAACGTACCCGTAACAAGCTCCGGGTCTTCCTGTGCCTCTGCCGCATTAATATTGAAAACTCTTCCACGGCCTTGTCCATTCGTGTTCTCCTGGTTCGGGCAATTTCTAATAATGTGGCCTGGTTTTCCACATTTATAACAAACTACATTGGCATAACTTGCTCCGACACTACTTGCTCCGCCATTACTCGTTCCGACACCATTTGTTCCTTTCGTTCTATTAACCCCTGGTCCGTAGACCTCACACTTCGCCGCGCTATGACCATTTCTTTTACACTTGTTGCAAAATTTGGTGCAGAACCCCGAGTGATTCTTTTCACACCTTTGGCATAGCTGCTTCTGATTGTTGTTGTTGTTGCGGTTATTATTATTGTTGGGATGATTGTTGTAGTTGCTGTTGTTGTTGTTGTTGTTGTTGGACCGTTTGTTGTAGTTGCGATTGATGTTGCGATTGTTGGGATAATTGTTGCGATTATTGTTGTAATTGCTGTTGTTGTTGTATTGGTGATTCTTATCACCGTTTTCCTCCCACTTTCTTTTGACTTGCTTCACATTGGCCTCTTCAGCAGTCTGTTCTTTAATTCTTTCTTCAATTTGGTTCACGAGTTTGTGAGCCATTCTACATGCCTGTTGTATGGAGGCGGGCTCGTGTGAACTTATATCTTCTTGGATTCTTTCCGGTAATCCTTTCACAAACGCGTCGATCTTTTCTTCCTCATCTTCGAATGCTCCCGGACACAATAGGCACAATTCTGTGAATCGTCTTTCGTACGTGGTAATATCAAATCCTTGGGTTCGTAACCCTCTAAGTTCTGTTTTGAGCTTATTGACCTCGGTTCTGGGACGGTACTTCTCGTTCATCAAGTGCTTGAATGCTGACCACGGTAGTGCGTACGCATCGTCTTGTCCCACTTGCTCTAGATAGGTATTTCACCATGTTAACGCAGAACCTGTGAAGGTATGCGTAGCGTACTTTAGTTTGTCCTCTTCAGTACACTTACTTATGGCAAACACCGATTCGACCTTCTCGGTCCACCGTTTCAATCCGATCGGTCCTTCGGTTCCATCAAATTCCAAAGGTTTGCAGGCAGTGAATTCTTTGTAGGTGCATCCTACACGATTTCCTGTACTGCTAGATCCAAGGTTATTGTTGGTATGTAGCGCAGCCTGTACTGCGGCTATGTTTGAAGCTAGAAAAGTACGGAATTCCTCTTCATTCATATTCACGGTGTGTCGAGTAGTCGGTGCCATTTCCTTCAAAATAGTTAAATGGAACAAGTTAATCATACAGAATATTAAGAGTAGTTAATAGTATTTCGTAGCATAATATGAACTCATTTATAAAAGCTTTTTCTTCATATTAGCGTTTTATAAGTTTAAATTCGGGTAGTACCTACCCGTTAAGTTCATACTTAGTAGCTAATATACAATTCAACTACTACAATTCTATATGAAAAACTGATTATAATAATATTTCGCGTTCAAACTTTTATACAATATTTTACAAACTTACAATACCGCTTATTTTACATAAAGCATGAAATATAGCACACAATAACTTTGATACAAGATAGTTGTGAAGATAATTCTAGCTAGTACACAAGTCGTTCAGCAAAGGCAATAATGACACGTAATTCATACGTCCAGAAACAAGTCATGCATTCTGGTTTTACTAGGACTACTTCCCATCCTTGGTCTTGTGCAAAATAACCGTTATGGCCGTTGATAAGACAGCGTGTTGTAACGTCGTCAAAGGGACGAGGGTTACGTAATGTCCAACAGTCCCGTAATAATCTAAAAACCTCATTTCTTACCCCAATTACCGACTCCGTCACTTGTGGAAACGTTTTGTTTAATAGTTGTAGCCCGATGTTCTTGTTCTCACTTTGGTGAGAAGCGAACATTACTAATCCGTAAGCATAACATGCTTCTTTATGTTGCATGTTAGCCGCTTTTTCTAAATCACGAAGTCCAATATTCGGATATATTGAGTCAAAATAATTTCTTAACCCGTTGCGTAAAATAGCATTTGGGTTCCCCGCAATATATGCGTCAAAGTAAACACATCGTAACTTATGGGTTTCCCAATGTGATATCCCCCATCTTTCAAACGAAAGTCTCTTATAAACCAAGACATTCTTGAAACGTTCTTCGAATGTCTTACAAACTGATCTCGACTTAAATAGTTGTGCCGAAGAATTCTGGCCGACTTTAGACAAGATTTTATCAATCATGTCTCCGGGTAGGTCTCTTAAAATATTGGGTTGTCTATCCATTTTGTGTTTTTAAACTGTAAAATAGACAAGAGTTAGATTCATAAAAAAAATACTTATTAATACAAGCAATTTTTACATATATCATAAAGCATAAGAACACTATATTCCATATATTACACCACACGAATACAACTATCTTATTCCGACTCGCTCGTTTCTTCTTCTTCGGTTTTGGTTCGTTTTGCCAAGTTTCTAGGGATATATGATGTTCCCCTAATACGAGCCGTCGTTGTCCACATTGGTTTAGAAAAACCTGGTGGTTTAGAGGTTCCCGGGTCATTATTACAACTTAAGGACTTCGGGGGTTGACGATACATATAAAGTTCATCGGGGTTGGAATTAGATTTCTCTATTTTTATGCCCTTTCCCTTATTATTTTCTTTTGCCTTTTTAAATTCAGTTGGGGTAATTTCTATAACATCATCGGAATTCTCGTCGGAATCCGATTCATCGGAGAATTGGTAATCCTCCCAATATTTTGCTTCCTTGGCGGAAACACCATTGACCATAATTAACTTTGGTCGGTTGGTTGAGGATTTTCTTTTACTTAACCGTTTTATTATTTCCCCCACCGGTTCTATTTCTTCATCCGGTTCCGATTCTTCTTCCGGTTCCGATTCTTCTTCCGGTTCCGACTCTTCTTCCGGTTCCTCTTCGGGAACTTGTGAATCAGTCCACAAATCATTCCAATTTACATTTGACTCTTCATTATTATTAGGTGAGTCAATGGGACTTGTTCTAGAGGTAGACATCTATCACATAATATCAAACACGTTAAGAGATTAATATATCACATAATATTCATATGTTAAAAATATATAGTTTCCAACAAAAATGTTAAGCAATCATTTCTAAAGAAAACACGGTCGAAGTCCAGACTCACTAATGCATCCTAACAAACTCGATAAGACACACTAATGCAAATTTTCTGGTTCTCTAAGACCAACGCTCTGATACCAACTGAAATGTCCCGTTCTTATTGATTAAAAACGTTCCATATTAATTGATTTCGTTGCGAGGTTTTGACCTCTATATGAGACGTTTTTCAAAGACTGCATTCATTTTTAAAACAAACCATAACCTTTATTTCATAAATAAAGGTTTAAAAAGCTTTACGTAGATTATCAAATAATGATAATCTAAAATATCCTGTTTACACACGACCATTACATAATGGTTTACAATACAAATATGTTACATCGAAATCAGTTTCTTGAATGCAGTTTTTACACAATATCATACAAACATGGACTCCAAATCTTGTCCTTATTTTAGTATGCAACAGCGGAAGCTCTTAATATTCACCTGAGAATAAACATGCTTTAAACGTCAACAAAAATGTTGGTGAGTTATAGGTTTAACCTATATATATCAAATCGTAACAATAGACCACAAGATTTCATATTTCAATACACATCCCATACATAGAGATAAAAATCATTCATATGGTGAACACCTGGTAACCGACATTAACAAGATGCATATATAAGAATATCCCCATCATTCCGGGACACCCTTCGGATATGATATAAATTTCGAAGTACTAAAGCATCCGGTACTTTGGATGGGGTTTGTTAGGCCCAATAGATCTATCTTTAGGATTCGCGTCAATTAGGGTGTCTGTTCCCTAATTCTTAGATTACCAGACTTAATAAAAAGGGGCATATTCGATTTCGATAATTCAACCATAGAATGTAGTTTCACGTACTTGTGTCTATTTTGTAAATCATTTATAAAACCTGCATGTATTCTCATCCCAAAAATATTAGATTTTAAAAGTGGGACTATAACTCACTTTCACAGATTTTTACTTCGTCGGGAAGTAAGACTTGGCCACTGGTTGATTCACGAACCTATAACAATATATACATATATATCAAAGTATGTTCAAAATATATTTACAACACTTTTAATATATTTTGATGTTTTAAGTTTATTAAGTCAGCTGTCCTCGTTAGTAACCTACAACTAGTTGTCCACAGTTAGATGTACAGAAATAAATCGATAAATATTATCTTGAATCAATCCACGACCCAGTGTATACGTATCTCAGTATTGATCACAACTCAAACTATATATATTTTGGAATCAACCTCAACCCTGTATAGCTAACTCCAACATTCACATATAGAGTGTCTATGGTTGTTCCGAAATATATATAGATGTGTCGACATGATAGCTCGAAACATTGTATACGTGTCTATGGTATCTCAAGATTACATAATATATAATACAAGTTGATTAAGTTATGGTTGGAATAGATTTGTTACCAATTTTCACGTAGCTAAAATGAGAAAAATTATCCAATCTTGTTTTACCCATAACTTCTTCATTTTAAATCCGTTTTGAGTGAATCAAATTGCTATGGTTTCATATTGAACTCTATTTTATGAATCTAAACAAAAAAAGTATAGATTTCTAGTCGGAAAAATAAGTTACAAGTCGTTTTTGTAAAGGTAGTCATTTCAGCCGAAAGAACGACGTCTAGATGACCATTTTAGAAAACATACTTCCACTTTGAGTTTAACCATAATTTTTGGATATAGTTTCATGTTCATAATAAAAATCATTTTCTCAGAATAACAACTTTTAAATCAAAGTTTATCATAGTTTTTAATTAACTAACCCAAAACAGCCCGCGGTGTTACTACGACGGCGTAAATCCGGTTTTACGGTGTTTTTCGTGTTTCCAGGTTTTAAATCATTAAGTTAGCATATCATATAGATATAGAACATGTGTTTAGTTGATTTTAAAAGTCAAGTTAGAAGGATTAACTTTTGTTTGCGAACAAGTTTAGAATTAACTAAACTATGTTCTAGTGATTACAAGTTTAAACCTTCGAATAAGATAGCTTTATATGTATGAATCGAATGATGTTATGAACATCATTACTACCTTAAGTTCCTTGGATGAACCTACTGGAAAAGAGAAAAATGGATCTAGCTTCAATGGATCCTTGGATGGCTCAAAGTTCTTGAAGCAAAATCATGACACGAAAACAAGTTCAAGTAAGATCATCACTTGAAATAAGATTGTTATAGTTATAGAAATTGAACCAAAGTTTGAATATGATTATTACCTTGTATTAGAATGATAACCTACTGTAAGAAACAAAGATTTCTTGAGGTTGGATGATCACCTTACAAGATTGGAAGTGAGCTAGCAAACTTGAAAGTATTCTTGATTTTATGAAACTAGAACTTTTGGAATTTATGAAGAACACTTAGAACTTGAAGATAGAACTTGAGAGAGTTCAATTAGATGAAGAAAATTGAAGAATGAAAGTGTTTGTAGGTGTTTTTGGTCGTTGGTGTATGGATTAGATATAAAGGATATGTAATTTTGTTTTCATGTAAATAAGTCATGAATGATTACTCATATTTTTGTAATCTTATGAGATATTTCATGCTAGTTGCCAAATGATGGTTCCCACATGTGTTAGGTGAATCACATGGGCTGCTAAGAGCTGATAATTGGAGTGTATATACCAATAGTACATACATCTAAAAGCTGTGTATTGTACGAGTACGAATACGGGTGCATACGAGTAGAATTGTTGATGAAACTGAACGAGGATGTAATTGTAAGCATTTTTGTTAAGTAGAAGTATTTTGATAAGTGTATTGAAGTCTTTCAAAAGTGTATAAATACATATTAAAACACTACATGTATATACATTTTAACTGAGTCGTTAAGTCATCGTTAGTCGTTACATGTAAGTGTTGTTTTGAAACCTTTAGGTAAACGATCTTGTTAAATGTTGTTAACCCAATGTTTATAATATAAAAAGAGATTTTAAATTATTATATTATCATGATATTATGATGTACGAATATCTCTTAATATGATATATATACATTAAATGTCGTTACAACGATAAACGTTACATATATGTCTCGTTTCAAAATCATTAAGTTAGTAGTCTTGTTTTTACATATGTAGTTCATTGTTAATATAATTAATGATATGTTTACTTATCATAATATCATGTTAACTTTATATATAACCATATATATGTCATCATATAGTTTTTTTTTACAAGTTTTAACGTTCGTGAATCACCGGTCAACTTGGGTGGTCAATTGTCTATATGAAACCTATTTCAATTAATCAAGTCTTAACAAGTTTGATTGCTTAACATGTTGGAAATATTTAATCATGTAAATATCAATCTCAATTAATATATATAAACATGGAAAAGTTCGGGTCACTACAAATGAACCCTCTTTTTCTGCCCAAAATCACGACAGCAAGAAGGCAGCAGGAAGCAGTTTTTTTTTAAGGTTCTTTTCTATCACTTGAGAGAATGTTTGTGCATGTACACTTAGTCTTTGGTCAAGGGGAATACTTATGTGTAATTGTATCACAGAAAGCAACAAGAATCTTGCATATTTTGTCCTCCTTGGAGACCTAAATGCAGTCCACTAAGAGGTGGTTTTAATTTTTATAAAACTTGGTAGTTTTATAAAACTTGATATAAAAAAAATATGCATTTGTTACTTATATATATTTTATAAACCAACTTATAAAATATAACACAACATAATTATTTAAACCTTTAAATAATTAAATATAAATTATCCAAATAATTTATCTCAAGTGATAATATTTTAGAAAACTGATTTTCTAAAGTCCAAGTGTCGCGTATTTACTTAATGATCCAATCGTTAAGTTCAAGTACGTTTAAGGTGTCGGTAAGCTTGTTATTGGGTATGACCCGACTTGGATCATAACATGTTAGCCACATTAATTAAATATGTCTCTCGGGCATACAAAAAACTTACAAGTATCTCATTAGGTATTTTAACAATGAGTTATATACATAAAATTGAGTTTATTGAATTAAGAAACTCGAAACGATATATATAACGATTATCATTATAACATCTTACTAAATATATATGAATCATATTAAGATATTGATACACTATGTTTAATCATGATAAATGATAAGTAAACATGTCATTAAGTGTATTAACAATGAACTACATATGTAAAAACAAGACTACTAACTTAATGATTTCGAAACGAGACATATATGTAACGATTATCGTTGTAACAACATTTAATTGTATATATATGTGATGGCCCCATCAAAACACTTAACGGCTCCGTAACTTGGTCCCACATCTTGATCGAACTTAAATGAATTTAACAAATGGCATTGCATTATTTTATTTCAAAAGTTTCCCAAAAAGGAAAGCATACCAAAATATCTAGTTTAAAAGTAATCCAACATATTAATTAACCCAAAGTTGACATAAAACATTATCAACAAACCACAAGTTTAAATTATTCAAAAATAGAATACAAGCTTAAGTTTCATAAATTGTTTCATTAAATCTGCCAAAATGCATGCAAACTCTTCTAAACACAGCGGAAGCATCACATAAACTCAAGTACCTGTGAAAACATGCGAGTAAACTGTCAACACAAAGGTTGAGTGAATTATAGGTTTAAATAACTGAATAAACTTTAGACTACAAGATTTAAAAATGTTAGAAAACAATAAACATTATTCCATTATCAATGAGCCACCTGGTAACCACTTATCCTTTATTTACCCTTGCCAAACATAATAATAATATACACTGGACAGTGTATCTACAACAAAATACGAAGTACTAAACATTCCGATTATAAATTGCTAGCGCGACTAGCTCGAAATGGGGTTGTCAAACCCGATATATCTATCCGTAGGATTCGCGTTCACCAGTAGAAACCAATGATTACAGTTACCAGACTAGGGAACATTTTTGTCCAACTCACAATGAATAATTTAAATTTAATTATCACTTGTGTCTAAACGTGAAATAAAATGCATGTAATCACACTCCAAAAATATACTTTGAAAAGTATGTAAAAACGGGACTATAACTCACCTTAATAGTAACGAAGTAACCAACACAAATAAGCGAACAGCAAATGAGTACAGTGATCAGGAATGATCACAACGCCGACCTATAAATAAAGCAGGTCGATATAAATAACTAACTTAGGTCAAGTCTTAGTATGATAGCTATTGTACATGTTGCAAGTAGTCATAGAACGATACTCAATATGCATCGGTTTGATCGGAACAGCTTACGGACACACACTTTCTATTTTTAGAAAGTTTCTATTTTTAGCAGGTTTCCATTTTTGAAAAGTTTCTATTTTTGGAAAGTTTCTATTTTTGGAAAGTTTCCAAATTTAAAAAGTTGCTATTTTAGGAAAGTTTATAAGTTAGGAAAGTTTCCTTAATTAGAAAGTCAACAAAAGTCAACTGAAAGTCAAAGTCAATCGAAAGTCAACTCAAAAGTCAACCTTGGTCAAACCTAGTCAACGTTAATTTTAAAAGTGTAAGTTGTAATAATAATAATGTAAGTTATAATGTTTATTAAAGTTAAACTTGTCTAATTATGTCATAACATAAGTTTAATTAAATTAAAATGAATTATTAAAGTTAATATAAGTTTAAATGATATAATTAATATAACATAAGTATTTAATTAATTAATTAAATATTAGTCATAATATAAGTATTATTAATTAATAATAAATTTTAAATCATATCATAAGTATTATTAATTAATAATGAATTATTAATCATGTCATATGTTTCTAATTATAATTATTAAATCATAAGTATTTAATAATTAAATTATAATTAAATAATAATTAAGCCTAATAATAATTAAATAATTAATTAATCCTTATTATAAGTCTTATAATAATAATCTTATAATATAAGTTTAATACTTATCATAAGTATTTTTTCATTAATAATAAAAGTGTTATTAATCATAAGTTTAATTAAAATGTTAATTAAATCATAAATAATAATTAAATAATATAATAAATATATATCATAAGTCTTAAATTTTTATAATTACTTTTTATATCATAAGTAATTAAATGATGATGAAATCGATTATTTTTATCATATGTTTAATAATTAATCACAAGTTTTAAATCAAAAGTTCATCGGTTTTTATCTTGAGCCCCGGGTGTCGGTTTTCGGCGAGCATTACATATATCTCCGCCTAATCAAACCACCCGAACTTTGGTACACTCAAGAACACACCATGACCAGCCCACAAGTCATGGTGATCAGCCATGACACCACTTGAAACTTTAATTCAATCAAAATCGTGTTTTAGACGTAACGGGTCATTCGTGGCTCGGATTTAGATGACCCGAACATGAAAGTTCATCCCATCATTAATCCTAACACACTAACACACCCTAAAGTCACCAAATATGGTCACAAAGTCGAACCAAACCTGGTTCATACCAAAATCACATTTCAATCTTAACAAAATACCACTTTGATCATATCTAGGGCTCCGGGAATCGAAACGACATGAATCCGGAGTCTAAAATTAATGTCTTGATGAGAGGAACTCATCTAGATACTTTATTTTAAATTTTATATCAGTCACAACATCAGAAATACACGAAATAGCTGCTGTCCCAATTTTATCAAACCGAAAACATGTGTTTATGAGTAATTCTATGCATACAAACACCATTACAACAACAAGTAATCATCATACTATTAAAACATAATTAAAATACAGAAAAATAAAGAAAAATCAAAAGTTCTAGGGTTAGGGTTTATACCCTAATCAATAATCAACAAGTATAATCGCGTAGAGAACGGAATGAGGAACGCGTTGGTGTTAATTGATCCTTGATCCAAGTAATAAAATTGATGAAGGATGATGATGTATGGTGGTGGTATGCCGTCGCCAAAAGGGAGAAGAAGAAAGGAGGAGAGAAAAAATAAAAGCTAGGTTTTAGGGAAATATTGGTGAAATACAAAATAATCACAAAAAATGAAATCAAGGGAGTAATACTCCCTCCCTCCATTCAGCCGAAATTGGGATGAGGTGGGCCCCATGGTGGGCCAACTTGCTAAATGTGTAATCCCTTGTGGCCCGAAAGCCCGAACGAAACCCAAAACGCGAAAACACGCTTACGCGATTAAAAATTCGGAGAGATAACAAACGCGCGACGAAAAATAAATATAAATACTATATATAATAATATGATCTTAAAATATCATATTTAAAATAATTAGGATTTAAATATCCCAAAAACGTGACCGTTGATTTGAAAACCGAAAAGATTCGCCGGATGGAAATCCCCAATACGTAGAAACGTATAACTCAAAATATGAATACAAATATTCACGTAACACATAATAATTAATATATTATTATTAAAATAATAATATAGGTCACAGAAATGACGTAACACAATTAACAGTTAACGGTCATAATTAACGGAAAAGATAACGGAAAAAGTAGGGTCGTGACAGTACCTTCCCGTTACGGAAATTTCGTCCCGAAATTTAGGCAGGTGCAGGGGTTGACTCAGTATCTGGGAACAAATGCGGGTACTTCTGCTTCATCTGACCTTCACGCTCCCAAGTGAACTCGGGACCACGTCTGGCGTTCCATCTAACCCGGACAATAGGAATTCGGCTCTGCCTAAGAGTCTTAACTTCTCGATCCATAATTTCAATAGGTTCCTCAATAAAGTGTAGTTGCTTATCAACATGAAGTTCTTCCAGAGGAATAGTCTTATCGGCATCGGCCAAACACTTCTTTAAGTTCGATACATGAAAGACATCGTGAACAGCACCGAGTTCTTGTGGTAACTTCAAACGATAAGCCGCCGGTCCAACTCTTTCAATGATCTCAAACGGTCCAACAAAAAGAGGACTTAACTTTCCCCTTTTACCAAAACGGATCACACCCTTCCAAGGTGAAACCTTTAACATAACATGATCACCAACTTGAAATTCCACATCTTTCCTTCCCCTATCGGCATAACTCTTTTGCCGACTTCTAGCGGTTCTCAACCTTTCCTTAATCTGTACAATCTTCCCGGTTGTCTCGTGAATAATTTCTGGACCTGTGAGTTGAGCATACTCAACCTCATTCCAACAAACAGGAGACCTACATTTTCTACCATACAGAGCTTCAAACGGTGCGGCTTGAATACTTGCGTGATAACTGTTGTTATAAGAAAACTCAGCTAGTGGCAAATATTTATCCCACCCATTACCAAAATCAATAACACACGCTCGTAACATATCTTCTAACGTCTGAATGGTCCTTTCACTCTGACTATCTGTTTGAGGATGATAAGCGGTGCTCATGTCTAACCTAGTTCTCAAGGCTTCCTGTAAGGATCGCCAAAACCTCAATACAAATCGACTGTCTCAGTCCAAAATAATAGATACAGGAACACCATGTCTAGAAACAATCTCCTTCAAATACAAACGAGTGAGTTTCTCCATCGAATCTGTTCCCCTAATCGGCAAAAAGTGAGCCGACTTAGTGAGTTGATCTACAATCACCCAAATAGTGTCATAGCCACCCGCAACTCTCGGTAACTTAGTAATAAAATCCATCGTAATCCCTTCCCACTTCCACTCGGGAATCTCGGGTTGAACCAAAAGTCCGGACGGTTTTTGATGTTCAGCTTTAACCTTAGCACAGGTCAAACACTTAGCCACATACGTAGCCATATCACCTTTCAAATTAGGCCACCAGTACAGCTCCTTAAGATCATGATACATCTTTCCTGAACCAGGATGAATAGAGTACCTAGACTTATGAGCCTCATCTAAAACAATTTGTCGCAGTTCGCCAAACTTCGGAACCCAAAGACGTTCTGCAAAGTATCTAGTACCATCTGCTCGTAAGTCAAACTTCTTAGCCATACCTCTTACGTTATCATTCACAAAATTCTCTTCCTTTAAGGCTTCTTGTCGTGCCTCAAGAATCTGCCTTGCGAGGTTTGTTCTATTGTCATATTCAAGGCCCTAAACCTGTGAGGTTCAGCTCTTTCTTTATGACTCAACGCATCCGCCACCACATTGGCCTTACCCGGATGATATAAAAGTTCACAATCGTAATCATTCAACGTCTCAATCCATCTTCGTTGTCTCATGTTCAACTGTTTATGATCGAGGATGTGTTGAAGACTTTTGTGTTCTGTGTACACAGTACTCTTGACCCCATACAAATAATGTCTCCAAATCTTAAGCGCAAAAACAACGGCCCCTAACTCTAAATCATGAGTTGTATAGTTCTGTTCGTGAATCTTCAATTGACGTGATGCGTACGCGATAACTTTATTTCATTGCATCAAAACACAACCAAAGCCTTGACGTGAAGCATCACAATAAACAACAAAATCATCATTACCCTCAGGTAGTGACAATATCGGAGCGGTAGTCAACTTCTTCTTTAAAATCTGAAAAGCAGCCTCTTGTTCATCCTTCCACTCATACTTCTTCCCCTTGTGCGTTAAAGCAGTCAGAGGTTTCGCTATACGAGAGAAATCTTAAATGAACCTTCTATAGTAACCTGGTAATCCTAGGAACTGACGAATCTGAGTAGGAGTTTTTGGAGTTTCCCACTTTTTAATCGCCTCAATCTTAGCAGGATCAACTTGTATCCCTTGTTTACTAACAATATGTCCAAGGAATTGAACTTCTCGTAACCAGAATGCACTCTTAGAGAACTTAGCGTACAACTCTTCTTTTCTTAACAGGTAGAGCACTAACTTCAAATGCTTTTCGTGCTCGTCATCACTCTTCGAATAAATAAGGATGTCGTCGATGAACACAATAACGAACTTGTCCAGATAGGGTCTACACACATGGTTCATGAGGTCCATGAACACAGCAGGTGCATTTGTCAATCCGAATGGCATAACAAGAAACTCAAAGTGACCATAACAGGTGCGAAAAGCAGTTTTCGAAACATCAGATTCTTTAACACGCAAATGATGATAGCCGAAACGAAGATCAATTTTTGAATAAACAGATGAACCCTGAAGCTGATCGAACAGATCATCAATTCTCGGAAGGGGATAACGGTTTTTAATAGTAAGCTTGTTCAACTCACGATAATCAATGCACAAACGGAAAGAACCATCCTTCTTCTTAACAAACAAAACAGGAGCTCCCCAAAGGGACGAACTAGGACGAATGAAACCCTTGTATAACAACTCACGGAGTTGACTTGACAACTCTTGAAGTTCAGAAGACGCAAGACGATAAGGAGCACGTGCTACAGGAGCAGCACCGGGAACAAGATCAATTTGAAATTCTACCGCGCGTTGCGGCGAAAGGCCAGGAAAATCTTCGGGAAATACCTCAGGAAAATCTATAACAATATGAACATCACCAATGCTCTTCATTTGTTTATCGGAATCAACAACATGGGCTAGAATAGCATGACAGCCTTTGCGAAGATGTTTAAGAACTTTCAAATAGCTAATAAGATTTAACTATCGGCATTTCTTATCTCCAAAGACCATCACCGGCTCCCCAACCACATTAGTAATACGAATAGCTTTATCATAACACACAATCTCAGCACGATTCGCAGATAACCAATCCATCCCAATAACAATGCCAAAACTACCAAGTTCAATCGGTGCCAAATCTATCTCAAAATCTCTACCCGCCAAATTAATGTTACACTTACGATACACAGTCTTAGCAGTAAGCACTTTACCATTAGCTATTTCAACAACATAAGTATTGTCTAAAGGAGTTAACGGTGTTTTGATTTTTGTACTTAATCTACTCGACACAAAACTCAAATCAGCCCCTGAATCAAATAGTACATAAACTGATAAATCGTTGACCGAGAACGTACCAGTAACAAGTTTAGGATCTTCCTCAGCATCCCTAGTGTTAATGTTGAACGCTCTACCACGTGCAGTCTCTGCAGTCTTCTTGTTGGGACAGGCATCACGGAAATTTCCCGGCTTCCCACACTCGTAACAAACTCTCGGATTACCACCATTATTCGACTTTCCATTACCATTACCATTCCCACCTCTATTACCAGCATTATTACCACTATTACCACCTGCAACAGGAGTAGTAGAACCCGGCAGAAGCACCGTACAATCCTTAGCAATGTGTCCCTGTTTGGAACACCTCTTGCAAGTTACGGTACAGAAACCATCATGAGCCTTGTAACAACGAGGACATACACACCGACTGCGGTTATTCGAACCAGAAGTATCCTGCTTTTTCTGCTGACTTTGGTTTTGATTGCGGTTATTATCCCACTTTCTCTTCCCATTATCAGCTTTCTTAACAGTCTCTTCACTGGGTTCGGTTACAGCAGCCTTGCTTCTTCTCAAGATCTTATCATTCAACTTATGAGCCATTGACATCGCGGCCTCAATAGTCTGGGGCTCACTAGACTCGACCCCATGCTCGATTTTCTTAGATAACCCATTAATGTACGATTCAATCTTAAGATTCTCATCCGCATAAACATTAGGACACGACAAAGTTAACTCGAAGAACCTTTGCTCGTAGGCATCTAATTCGGTGCCCTTCATCTTCAAGTTCTTAAGTTCAACCTCTAGCTTCTTAAGCTCACCCCAGGGGATACCGGGTGATCATTCTTTCTTTGAAATTATTCCAAGTTAAACCATAAGCCACATCATTTCCTAAACTATTAACCAAGTTGTTCCACCAAGTCAATGCACTATCCTTAAGAGTGCAGCTAGCAAAACTGACCTTGTCCTCCTCTCGGACTCGACTAACCCTGAAAATAGACTCGATTTTCTCGAACCAGCGGGTAAGTCCTATGGGTCCTTCCGTACCACTGAATTCCTGTGGACGACTTACCATGAACGTTTTGTGGGAGCATCCCACCTGATTGTTGTTCGCATTAGCATTAGCATTTGCATTTGCTGCCATAGCAGCATCTATCCCTTCGGTGATAAGACATTGCATACGGGCTTCGTTGGACTCTCTAGGAGGCATGATCTTCAAAACAGAATAACACAACCGTTAGTACTAAGAATAATACTAGTGTTATAAAGGAATAGATCGAACATGAAAAGATTAACCATTAAAATAATAGTCAGTAACCACTATGAGTAATAACATGACAGTTATGATTGTTATAGAAATAACCACCACATGCATACATATTTTATGATAACATCATACAACATACATAGCACCTAACATACATGATCTAAATTACGCATAATATAACATGCCAAGAGTCACAACATCAGAAATAAAATGTGATAATGATAATAGATGTCATAAAAATAACCATCCATACATAATGAAAAACATCCCATAACAAAACCTTAATAAAATTCTCGGCAAAACACCGTACATAACCTAAAAATGTATGTATGAAAGGACATTAAGTTTTATGAAATAAGTAATCAATCATGAATCATTATATCACATCTACTTAGAGCGGGTGTGATAAGCTGGGCCAGCATGAGTCTCGGCAGGAGGCTCATACTTCCGCAACTTTCCTTTCACTTCTTCCAATTCTGCCTTCAAACCACGAACTGTGCTCTCGAGAGCCTCGAACCTAGCGTCAACTTCACAGTTACGCTTACGATTCTCGAACCCAACATTGTTCTTGAAGCTAATAAAAGAATCCATACTAGCTCGAATATGGTCCATCATCTCGTTATGTGGTAAAGTACGCATACAATTACTAAGCGCATTAATATGCGTCACTTCATTGTAAGCCCTGTTCATCTGAGTAAGGGTGGAAAAGTAGTAGTGAACAGGATCGTCGATCAAAGGTTGACCAGCACGGCGTTTTTCAGCAGCCGAAGGAGCAGGAGCAAGAACGGAGTTGTTGCTCGAAGTCGACATCTGCAAACAGTAAAACCACAAACCATATACCAAATAGAAATAAATGCTTAGGTTATATCTCATACGAAATGAAGTGCATAATAATGCTATAGCAAAAAGGTCGGGCTGTAGACTAGACTCTAATGCACCCTAAGAACCACGGGTTGGCCACATTAAGACCGCCTAGTTCCCTACAACTAGAGCTCTGATACCAACTGTGATGGCCCCGTCAAAACACTTAACGGCTTCGTCACTTGGTCCCACAGCTTGATCGAACTTAAATGAATTTAACAAATGGCATTGCATTCTTTTATTTCAAAAGTTTCCCAAAAAGGAAAGCATACCAAAATATATAGTTTAAAAGTAATCCAACATATTAATTAACCCAAAGTTGACATAAAACATTGTCAACAAACCACAAGTTTAAATTATCCAAAAATAGAATGCAAGCTTAAGTTTCATAAATTGTTTCATTTAAATCTGCCCAAATGCATGCAGACTCTCCTAAACACAGCGGAAGCATCACATAAACTCAAGTACCTGTGAAAACATGCGAGTAAACTGTCAACACAAAGGTTGAGTGAATTATAGGTTTAAATAACTGAATAAACTTTAGACCACAAGATTTAAAAATGTTAGAAAACATTAAACATTATTCCATTATCAATGAGCCACCTGGTAACCACTTAACCCTTTATTTACCCTTGCCAAACACAATAATAATATACACTGGACAGTGTATCTACAACAAAATACGAAGTACTAAACATTCTGATTATAAATTGCTAGCGTGACTAGCTCGAAATGGGGTTGTCAAACCCGATAGATCTATCCGTAGGATTCGCGTTCACCGGTAGAAACCAATGATTACAGTTACCAGACTAGGGAATATTTTTGTCCAACTCACAATGAAAAATTTAAATTTATTTGTCACTTGTGTCTAAACGTGAAATAAAATGCATGTAATCACATCCCAAAAATATACTTTGAAAAGTATGTAAAAACGGGACTATAACTCACCTTAATAGTAACGAAGTAACCAACACAAATAAGCGAACAGCAAATGAGTACAGTGATCAGGAATGATCACAACGCCGACCTATAAATAAAGCAGGTCGATATAAATAACTAACTTAGGTCAAGTCTTAGTATGATAGCTATTGTACATGTTGCAAGTAGTCATAGAACGATACTCAATATGCATCGGTTTGATCGGAACAGCTTACGGACACACACTTTCTATTTTTAGAAAGTTTCTATTTTTAGCAGGTTTCCATTTTTGGAAAGTTTCTATTTTTGGAAAGTTTCTATTTTTGGAAAGTTTCCAAATTTAAAAAGTTGCTATTTTAGGAAAGTTTATAAGTTAGGAAAGTTTCCTTAATTAGAAAGTCAACAAAAGTCAACTGAAAGTCAAAGTCAATCGAAAGTCAACTCAAAAGTCAACCTTGGTCAAACCTAGTCAACGTTAATTTTAAAAGTGTAAGTTGTAATAATAATAATGTAAGTTATAATGTTTATTAAAGTTAAACTTGTCTAATTATGTCATAACATAAGTTTAATTAAATTAAAATGAATTATTAAAGTTAATATAAGTTTAAATGATATAATTAATATAACATAAGTATTTAATTAATTAATTAAATATTAGTCATAATATAAGTATTATTAATTAATAATAAATTTTAAATCATATCATAAGTATTATTAATTAATAATGAATTATTAATCATGTCATATGTCTCTAATTATAATTATTAAATCATAAGTATTTAATAATTAAATTATAATTAAATAATAATTAAGCCTTATAATAATTAAATAATTAATTAATCCTTATTATAAGTCTTATAATAATAATCTTATAATATAAGTTTAATACTTATCATAAGTATTTTTCATTAATAATAAAAGTGTTATTAATCATAAGTTTAATTAAAATGTTAATTAAATCATAAGTAATAATTAAATGATATAATAAATATATATCATAAGTCTTAAATTTTAATAATTACTATTTATATCATAAGTAATTAAATGATGATGAAATCCATTATTTTTATCATATGTTTAATAATTAATCACAAGTTTTAAATCAAAAGTTCATCGGGTTGTATCTTGAGCCCCGGGTGTCGGTTTTCGGCGAGCCTTACATATATCTCCGCCTAATCAAACCACTCGACACTTTGGTACACTCAAGAACACACCAAGAACAGTCCACAAGTCGTGGTGATCAGCCATGACACCACTCGAAACTTTAATTCAATCAAAATCGTGTTTTAGACGTAACGGGTGATTCGTGGCTCGGATTTAGATGACCCGAACATGAAAGTTCGTCCCACCATTAATCCTAACAAACTAACACACCCTAAAGTCAAAAAATATGGTCATAAAGTCGGACCAAACCTGGTTCATACCAAAATCACATTTCAATCTTAACAAAATACCACTTTGATCATATTTAGGGCTCCGGGAATCGAAACGACATGAATCCGGAGTCTAAAATTAATGTCTTGATGAGAGGAATTCATCTAGATATTTTATTTTAACTTTTATATCAGTCACAATGAAATGTCCCGTTCTTATTGATTAAAAACGTTCCATATTAATTGATTTCGTTGCGAGGTTTTGACCTCTATATTCGACATTTTTCAAAGACTGCATTCATTTTTAAAACAAACCATAACCTTTATTTCATAAATAAAAGTTTAAAAAGCTTTACGTAGATTATCAAATAATGATAATCTAAAACATCCTGTTTACACACGACCATTACATAATGGTTTACAATACAAATATTTTACATCGAAATCAGTTTCTTGAATACAGTTTTTACACAATATCGTACAAACATGGACTCCAAATCTTGTACTTATTTTAGTATGCAACAGCGGAAGCTCTTAGTATTCACCTGAGAATAAACATGCTTTAAACGTCAACAAAAATGTTGGTGAGTTATAGGTTTAACCTATATATATCAAATCGTAACAATAGTCCACAAGATTTCATATTTCAATACACATCCCATACATAGAGATAAAAATCATTCATATGGTGAACACCTGGTAACCGACATTAACAAGATGCATATATAAGAATATCCCCATCATTCCGGGACACCCTTCGGATATGATATAAATTTCGAAGTACTAAAGCATCCGGTACTTTGGATGGGGTTTGTTAGGCCCAATAGATCTATCTTTAGGATTCATGTCAATTAGGGTGTCTGTTCCCTAATTCTTAGATTAACAGACTTAATAAAAAGGGTGTCTGTTCCCTAATTCTTAGATATTCGATTTCGATAATTCAACCATAGAATGTAGTTTTGTGTCTATTTTGTAAATCATTTATAAAACCTGCATGTATTCTTATCCCAAAAATATTAGATTTTAAAAGTGGGACTATAACTCACTTTCACAGATTTTTACTTCGTCGGGAAGTAAGACTTAGCCACTGGTCGATTCACGAACCTATAACAAATATGTACATATATATCAAAGTATATTCAAAATATATTTACAACACTTTTAATACATTTTGATATTTTAAGTTTATTAAGTCAGCTGTCCTCGTTAGTAACCTACAACTAGTTGTCCACAGTTAGATGTACAGAAATAAATCGATAAATATTATCTTGAATCAATCCACGACCCAGTGTATACGTATCTCAGTATTGATCACAACTCAAACTATATATATTTTGGAATCAACCTCAACCCTGTATAGCTAACTCCAACATTCACATATAGAGTGTCTATGGTTGTTCCGCAATATATATATATATGGGTCAACATGATAGGTCGAAACATTGTATACGTGTCTATGGTATCTCAACATTACATAATATACAATATAAGTTGATTAGGTTATGGTTGGAATAGATTTATTACTAACTTTCACGTAGGTAAAATGAGTAGTTTTTATCAATCTTGTTTTACTCGTCATTTCTTCGTTTCTAATCCGTTTTGAGTGATTCCAGTGGCCACGGTTTCGTATTGGACTTAAATTTATGAATCTAAACAGAAAAAGTATAAGTTTATAGTCGAAAATACAGTTTACAAGTCATTTTTGAAAGAGGTAGTCATTTCCGTCGAAAGAACGACATCTTGATGACCATTTTGAAAAACATACTTTCACTTTGAGTTTAACCATGATTTTTGGATATAGTTTCATGTTCATAAGAAAAATCATTTTTCCAGAAGTATAGATTTTAAATCAAAGTTCTTCTTAGCTTTTAATTATCCCAACCAAAACAGCCCCCGGTTTTACAACGACGGCGTATATCCAGTTTTATGGTGTTTATCGTGTTTCCGGGTTTTAAATCATTAAGTTAGCATATCATATAGATATATAACATGTGTTTAGTTGATTTTAAAAGTCTAGTTAGAAGGATTAACTTTATTTGCGAACAAGTTTCGAATTAACTAAACTATGTTCTAGTGATTACAAGTTTATAACGTTGAATAAGACAGCTTTTTATGTATGAATCGAATGATGTTATGAACATCATTACTACCTCAAGTTCCTTGGATAAACCTACTGGAAATGAGAAAAATGGATCTAGCTTCAAAGGATCCTTGGATGGCTTGAAAGTTCTTGAAGCAGAATCATGACATGAAAACAATTTCAAGTAAGATTTCCACTCGAAATAAGATTGTTATAGTTATAGAAATTGAATTAAAGTTTAAATATGATTATTACCTTGTATTAGAAAGATAACCTACTGTAAGTAACAAAGGTTTCTTGATCTTGGATGATTAATTGGAATGGATTTAGAAAACTTGGAAGTAAACTTGCAATCTTGGACGTATTCTTGATTTTATGAAACTGGAACTTTTGGAATTTATGAAGAACACTTAGAACTTGAAGATAGAACTTGAGAGAGATCAATTAGATGAAGAAAATTAAAGAATGAAAGTGTTTGTAGGTATTTTTGGTCGTTGGTGTATGGATTAGATATAAAGGATATGTAATTTTGTTTTCATGTAAATAAGTCATGAATGATTACTTATATTTTTGTAATTTTATGAGATATTTCATACTAGTTGCCAAATGATGGTTCCCACATGTGTTAGCTGACTCACATGGTCTGCTAAGAGCTGATCATTGGAGTGTATATACCAATAGTACATACATCTAAAAGCTGTGTATTGTACGAGTACAAATACAGGTGCATACGAGTAGAATTGTTGATGAAACTGAACGAGGATGTAATTGTAAGCATTTTTGTTAATTAGAAGTATTTTGATAAGTGTCTTGAAGTCTTTCAAAAGTGTATGAATACATATTAAAACACTACATGTATATACATTTTAACTGAGTCGTTAAGTCATCGTTAGTCGTTACATGTAAGTGTTGTTTTGAAACCTTTAGGTTAACGATCTTGTTAAATATTGTTAACCCAATGTTTATAATATCAAAAGAGATTTTAAATTATTATATTATCATGATATTATGATGTACGAATATCTCTTAATATGATATATATACATTAAATGTCGTTACAACGATAATCGTTACATATATGTCTCGTTTCAAAATCATTAAGTTAGTAGTCTTGTTTTTACATATGTAGTTCATTGTTAATATACTTAATGATATGTTTACTTATCATAATATCATGTTAACTATATATATAACCATATATATGTCATCATATAGTTTTTACAAGTTCTAACGTTCGTGAATCACCGGTCAACTTGGGTGGTCAATTGTCTATATGAAACCTATTTCAATTAATCAAGTCTTAACAAGTTTGATTGCTTAACATGTTGGAAACACTTAATCATGTAAAATAACAATTTCATTTAATATATATATATAAACATGGAAAAGTTCGGGTCACTACACACAACATCAGAAATACACGAAATAGCTGCTGTCCCAATTTTATCAAACCGAAAACATGTGTTTATGAGTAATTCTATGCATACAAACACCATTACAACAACAAGTAATCATCATACTATTAAAATATAATTAAAATACAGAAAAATAAAGAAAAATTAAAAGTTCTAGGGTTAGGGTTTATACCCTAATCAATAATCAACAAGTATAATCGCGTAGAGAACGGAATGAGGAACCCGTTGGTGTTAATTGATCCTTGATCCAAGTAATAAAATTGATGAAGGATGATGATGTATGGTGGTGGTATGCCGTCGCCAAAAGGGAGAAGAAGAAAGGAGGAGAGAAAAAATAAAAGCTAGGTTTTAGGGAAATATTGGTGAAATACAAAATAATCACAAAAAAAAGAAATCAAGGGAGTAATACTCCCTCCCTCCCTCCATTCGGCCAAAATTGGGATGGGGTGGCCCCATGGTGGGCCAACTTGCTAAATGTGTAATCCCTTGTGGCCCGGAAGCCCGAACGAAACCCGAAACGCGAAAACACGCTTACGCGATTAAAAATTCGGAGAGATAACAAACGCGCGACGAAATATAAATATAAATACTATATATAATAATATGATATTAAAATATCATATTTAAAATAATTAGGATTTAAATATCCCAAAAACGCGACCGTTGGTTTGAAAACCGAAAAGATTCGCCGGATGGAAATCCGCGATACGTAGAAACGTATAACTCAAAACATGAATACAAATATTCACGTAACACATAATAATTAATATATTATTATTAAAATAATAATATAGGTCATAGAAATGACGTAACACAATTAACAGTTAACGGTCGTTAAATAATTAACGGAAAAGATAACGGAAAAAGTAGGGTCGTGACAATATATCATATTAAGATATATTAATATATCAATACACTTTTGAAAGACTTCAAGACACTTATCAAAATACTTCTACTTAACAAAAATGCTTACAATTACATCCTCGTTCAGTTTCATCAACAATTCTACTCGTATGCACCCGTATTCGTAGTCGTACAATACACAGTTTTTAGATGTATGTACTATTGGTATATACACTTCAATGATCAGCTCTTAGCAGCCCATGTGAGTCACCTAACACATGTGGGAACCATCATTTGGCAACTAGCATGAAATATCTCATAAAATTACAAAAATATTAGTAATCATTCATGACTTATTTACATGTAAATAAAATTACACATCCTTTATATCTAATCCATATACCAACGACTAAAAACACCTACAAACACTTTGATTCTTCAATTTTCTTCATCAAATTGATCTCTCTCAAGTTCTGTCTTCAAGTTCTAAGTGTTCTTCATAAATTCTATAAGTTCTAGTTTCATAAAATCAAGAATACTTCCAAAGTTTGCTAGCTTACTTCCAATCTTGTAAAGTGATCATCCTGTAACATCTCGCGTTTTTCCGTTAAATTTATTTTTAACACCGTCTTTTTCTTTTAAATAATACCTTTCGTTATTTAAATTCGTAGTTTCCGTTGACTAACGTTCACAATAATTCCGTCATTTAATTATAACATCTCTCGTTAACTTGCGTTTTAAAAATATTCGTTTGGTTAATTCCCGCACCCGCTCTGAAACTTGAGGGACTAGTTCCGCCACTTGACCAAAGAGGTGGCTAGTAGTTGACTAGTCAACCACTCACCACCTCCACCCCTCATTCATCCATTTCTTCTTCTTTCTTTCTTTCTTTTTTTCTCTCAAGAACACAAACATAAATCATCATCTAAATTCGGATCGGGAAGCAAACTTCAAAACAAATTACATATTTGGAATCCTCTCTTCATCCTCTACAATTTGATACCAACTTCATCTCGTTTGGGTAACATTTCTAAAACTCTAGATTTCTCTAAATTCGTGTTTTTGATTTGAAATGGTGTTAGTTAGTGTCTATGGCTCAAGTCTAACATGAATATATGTTTGGTTTGCTCGATTTGTTGTTTTTGGAGTAACTAGCATGAACTTGAAATGGGTTTGCTTAATCCTTGATTTTGGATGAGTTAATGTTGTTAGATTGTTAAAGTGCATGTTTTAATTGTGTTACTAGTATCACTAGCTTCGTTTTGATGCGTAGGTTGATTAAGAAAACTTCAAAAACATGAATATTGATTTTGTGATGTTTGACTAGGGTTTGATAGTTCTTGACATGAACTTTTGATGCTTGAATGCCATGGAATGTTAATTGTTAGTGATTAGTTGTAATGTATGCTTAATTACCTTCGAAACGGCATATCGTATGTGTAAATTGGATTCCCGAAACTTAAAATGCAATTGATGAACTTGAAACTTTGAAAATGGACTTTTAAACGATCACTTGACGAGAAATCGGTTATGGAAAATGTTGTTTTTGTTTGATGAAACATGTTTAGTTATGTTCCTTGTCAAAAGAGCTTTCCAACGGTATAAGATACGCTTCCTAATTGTTTACGGTTTGAGTTTTGCGTTTGTTTGAAATTTTACCAAGCCTTGAACAAGTGAAACAGGCCAGGGACCAGGCCACGGCAATTGTCGCGCCGCGGAGCAATTTGTCGCGCCGTGGCCCAAAGGGTGATTTTAGAACATGTTTTTCAAGCTTTCTGACCTTCAACATAGGCATTTGTCGCGCCGTGACAATTGCCTGTTTCATCCGAACTTCAGCAAACTTGTTTTGGCCATAACTTTTTGACCGTAACTCCGTTTTCGATGAATCAAATATCGTTGGAAACGTAATAAGATTTCCTTTCTAATGGTAAGGTTTTGAAATGTCAACTCAAACTTTATTACAATCGTTCTAACATGCTTTTATACTTGATTCTTGCATGAAACTTGACAACGTGATTCAAAAGCTATACTATTCGAGTCGTAACGAGCCATAGGACTAATTGAACACATTTCACCCAACCATGTGTCGTAACCGGTTAATTGATACAATTTACTTGTTTAGGACAAGACTAAGCAACTTTCATGCACACGTTTACTTTGTGAAGTACCTTTATACTCGTGCACTCGAGGTGAGATCATAGTCCCACCTTTTCAACAAGTTTTATTCTTTTAAATCGTGGGCTGAGAAACATATACATTACATACTTATATACATTTCACATGTATATATACTTTTCATACTTTTATACTTTGAACACAAATACGAATACAAAGATACAGGCGAGTTAGAACAAAAGTCCTCAATCCAATTATCATTAGTTCCACTTGCAGGGTGTAAGTGTAAGCGAGTGATTATGTTGTGTGGCCATACGGGTTTAACGAACCCTCATTCAGACGGTTCGCTACCGTTAGTGGATGAAATATAATTTCAACGTGCATAGTGTATGTTCTAACACTATATTCAAAATTCAGAGGGAAGATTCAGTTAAGTTTTGGTAATTGGGTGCTCGTGATACAGACAACATCTTTTGGGATGTATACGCTTGATATTCACTTTATACAAAATCTTATGGTTTACAAACACATCTTTAGAGATGTATACGCCTTGATACTAAAACTTGTGATTCAAAAACATACTTTCACAAATACATTTATGATCTCACCAACGTTTTTCGTTGACAGTTTTCTACATGTTTTCTCAGGTTCATACTTGGCTACTTGATACATGCTTCCGCACTCTTTGATTACTTGATTGGAGTCAACCATGCATACATACGCTAGGGATAGCACTTTTGGATTCAAACTTTTGTTTACATACTTACGCTATTTATAGCAACTGTGTTTTTCAACTTATATTATGTCGCAAGTTATTTCATTTATACTTTATGACTTTTGTAAACTTAGACTTGCTGTCGAATGGTTTTGTAAACTAAACTTGCAAGTCTTGTACCTTTCAAATGAATGCGACATAATTTTGGTCAAACGAGTCTCATATAGGGACTACGACCACGCAACGGGACCTAAGTTAACGGCGCCGTCAATAACGGTTTTGGTCGGGTCGCTACAGATGGTATCAGAGCGTTGGTTGTAGGGAACTAGGACGTGTATTAGTGTGTCTAACAGAGTCGTTAGGACGCATTAGTGAGTCTAGACTACAACCGGATAGTTAGCAATTGCATTCTGACATACATTTGCTATAGATAGCACTTACTTGACTACTTGTGCATTATACTTGAATCATTCTTAGGCAAACTTTTTAATGGTACCCAACCTTCATCATACGAACTTGTATTCCGCCACTTTTTGGTAACACACGTAAATTCATGATTCATACACGTATGGATGACGACGACTTCATTAGTCACACTTGTTCGGGAACTCTGTCTCCCGGATTGTTATTTGCCACCGTTTCAACTTACTATCGGTTTCCCACTGGTGTTTCTTACTATCTACTTTTTAGTGTTACTACCATCACTACTCTAGATGAGTATCGTCATCACCATTTATCACTACGGTTGCGTGCTACTCGTTATCATGACTCGTTACTCTTTTCATACCTGAATACAATATTGTCTGACTCGAACCACATTGACGTGAACAATCAACTATACACTTCCCTCGGGGAACGCATCTTCAGAGTTGCACCAATTCTTTCGATTTAATACGAGTCACGTTTGAGACGTCGTTACATTTTGTTCATTTTAGATTTTCGCAATTACACGAACTTGAATCTATAGAGTGATGTGGGAATGGAGGTATGAGTTAGCGTAATATAACGACACTCGATCAACGTGGTTATATTACGGTAAGACATACCAAAGTTCTAGTGACGCGTGATGGTGGTTAGACTCGATCAACCTAAACACCACCATGTGCCATGTACATGACTTCATCTTTTCATGTTTGGACATCCGAAAACTCCGAGAATATTTATAACAACCATACCGGGGACACACCTACAATTATTGTCAAATTATATTTATGCTACCGAATGAATTACCGATTCCATTCGACTTCAACCGTATGTCACACGGGTATACTAGCTCGTCCTCGCGCAGTCATATTGACTAACTACAATTTACTCGTTATGCTCACATCGGGGCGGGAACTTCTCTTGCATCACCCTCGTACTTCCGGTTCAGGAGGTCCTTATTCTAAATTCTCAATGGAGAGCGACTCTTCACGTCATACAAGTATTCGCCGCGAGGGTGGATAGTCCTAACAATCGTTTTCAAAACCCGATAAGAACTTGCCCCGACGAACGTTTTTGGAAACCGATAAATCTCCCGCGACGTGAATTTCTTGAGAAACTTGTTCCAGCTAACGTTTTCAATTCATAGCAAACTTGTTCAATATGCCTTAGGGAAATGTACCCCGTTTCGGATCGAGACTCGTTTCACTTCTAGATTTTGGAGTACCTTACAAAAAGCCTCGGGACCGCGTTTAGACATGAGTACCGCGTACCATCCACAACCCGACGGACTGAACAAACATGCGATTTAAACCTTGGAAACCATAATACAAGTTTGTATTACCAACTTCAAATTTACTTGAGAAAAGTATTTTCCTTTAACCGAATCCTCGTACTACAATGATTTTCATTCGAGTTTTAACGTCACTCCTTTTGAAACCACATGTGACCGGAAACGTCATTCTCCTTTGTCGAACCAAGTAAACGATGATCAATTCACTGGGGCCGAGGTTATTCATGAGCAACCGAGAAAATTTATTCATATTCAGGCAAAACCCTACGCGACTCGTAATCACCAAGAGCTACGCCGATGTTAGACGTAAACATTTCAAATTCCACGTGAGAAACCGCGTCACGTTAAGAGTCGCACCTTGGAAAGGTGCAATCCGTTTCGGGAAACGTAGGAAGCTAAATCCGCGATATTTTGATCCTTTAAATTCTTGGGGTGTTTTGGACCCGTCGCTAGCCGTTTAGACTTTTCCGACTCATTTTGGGTCTCCGTTTATCCTACATTCGATGTATCAACTCAAAGACGTGTTTTGCGAAACAAGAACTTGTTATCTCCTTTGATGAACTCACTATCGACGATAACCCTCACTTCCTAGGAGGACCGGTTGAAACCATAAATCGTGAAGCCAAACCTTAAAACAACACATGATCCCGACCGTCAAAATTCGTTGAAATACCTTAGAACGTACGTCTCCCTCATTCGTAAAATTTACAACGCAAGATCTCGAGTAAGATTCAACAACTACTACTTCCAACTAAATTTCGGGACGAAATTTCTTTTGAGGTGTGGATAATGTAACATCCCGCGTTTTTCCGTTAAATTTATTTTTAACACCGTCTTTTTCTTTTAAATAATACCTTTCGTTATTTAAATTCGTAGTTTCCGTTGACTAACGTTCACAATAATTCCGTCATTTAATTATAACATCTCTCGTTAACTTGCGTTTTAAAAATATTCGTTTGGTTAATTCCCGCACCCGCTCTGAAACTTGAGGGACTAGTTCCGCCACTTGACCAAAGAGGTGGCTAGTAGTTGACTAGTCAACCACTCACCACCTCCACCCCTCATTCATCCATTTCTTCTTCTTTCTTTCTTTCTTTTTTTCTCTCAAGAACACAAACATAAATCATCATCTAAATTCGGATCGGGAAGCAAACTTCAAAACAAATTACATATTTGGAATCCTCTCTTCATCCTCTACAATTTGATACCAACTTCATCTCGTTTGGGTAACATTTCTAAAACTCTAGATTTCTCTAAATTCGTGTTTTTGATTTGAAATGGTGTTAGTTAGTGTCTATGGCTCAAGTCTAACATGAATATATGTTTGGTTTGCTCGATTTGTTGTTTTTGGAGTAACTAGCATGAACTTGAAATGGGTTTGCTTAATCCTTGGTTTTGGATGAGTTAATGTTGTTAGATTGTTAAAGTGCATGTTTTAATTGTGTTACTAGTATCACTAGCTTCATTTTGATGCGTAGGTTGATTAAGAAAACTTCAAAAACATGAATATTGATTTTGTGATGTTTGACTAGGGTTTGATAGTTCTTGACATGAACTTTTGATGCTTGAATGCCATGGAATGTTAATTGTTAGTGATTAGTTGTAATGTATGCTTAATTACCTTCGAAACGGCATATCGTATGTGTAAATTGGATTCCCGAAACTTAAAATGCAATTGATGAACTTGAAACTTTGAAAATGGACTTTTAAACGATCACTTGACGAGAAATCGGTTATGGAAAATGTTGTTTTTGTTTGATGAAACATGTTTAGTTGTGTTCCTTGTCAAAAGAGCTTTCCAACGGTATAAGATACGCTTCCTAATTGTTTACGGTTTGAGTTTTGCGTTTGTTTGAAATTTTACCAAGCCTTGAACAAGTGAAACAGGCCAGGGACCAGGCCACGGCCATTGTCGCGCCGCGGAGCAATTTGTCGCGCCGTGGCCCAAAGGGTGATTTTAGAACATGTTTTTCAAGCTTTCTGACCTTCAACATAGGCATTTGTCGCGCCGCGGAGCAATTTGTCGCGCCGTGACAATTGCCTGTTTCATCCGAACTTCAGCAAACTTGTTTTGGCCATAACTTTTTGACCGTAACTCCGTTTTCGATGAATCAAATATCGTTGGAAACGTAATAAGATTTCCTTTCTAATGGTAAGGTTTTGAAATGTCAACTCAAACTTTATTACAATCGTTCTAACATGCTTTTATACTTGATTCTTGCATGAAACTTGACAACGTGATTCACATGCTATACTATTCGAGTCGTAACGAGCCATAGGACTAATTGAACACATTTCACCCAACCATGTGTCGTAACCGGTTAATTGATACAATTTACTTGTTTAGGACAAGACTAAGCAACTTTCATGCACACGTTTACTTTGTGAAGTACCTTTATACTCGTGCACTCGAGGTGAGATCATAGTCCCACCTTTTCAACAAGTTTTATTCTTTTAAATCGTGGGCTGAGAAACATATACATTACATACTTATATACATTTCACATGTATATATACTTTTCATACTTTTATACTTTGAACACAAATACGAATACAAAGATACAGGCGAGTTAGAACAAAAGTCCTCAATCCAATTATCATTAGTTCCACTTGCAGGGTGTAAGTGTAAGCGAGTGATTATGTTGTGTGGCCATACGGGTTTAACGAACCCTCATTCAGACGGTTCGCTACCGTTAGTGGATGAAATATAATTTCAACGTGCATAGTGTATGTTCTAACACTATATTCAAAATTCAGAGGGAAGATTCAGTTAAGTTTTGGTAATTGGGTGCTCGTGATACAGACAACATCTTTTGGGATGTATACGCTTGATATTCACTTTATACAAAATCTTATGGTTTACAAACACATCTTTAGAGATGTATACGCCTTGATACTAAAACTTGTGATTCAAAAACATACTTTCACAAATACATTTATGATCTCACCAACGTTTTTCGTTGACAGTTTTCTACATGTTTTCTCAGGTTCATACTTGGCTACTTGATACATGCTTCCGCACTCTTTGATTACTTGATTGGAGTCAACCATGCATACATACGCTAGGGATAGCACTTTTGGATTCAAACTTTTGTTTACATACTTACGCTATTTATAGCAACTGTGTTTTTCAACTTATATTATGTCGCAAGTTATTTCATTTATACTTTATGACTTTTGTAAACTTAGACTTGCTGTCGAATGGTTTTGTAAACTAAACTTGCAAGTCTTGTACCTTTCAAATGAATGCGACATAATTTTGGTCAAACGAGTCTCATATGGGGACTACGACCACGCAACGGGACCTAAGTTAACGGCGCCGTCAATAACGGTTTTGGTCGGGTCGCTACACATCCAACCTCAAGAAATCTTTCTTATTTATAGTAAGATATCTTTCTAATACAAGGTAATACTCATATTCAAACTTTGATTCAATTTCTATAACTATAACAATCTTATTTCGAGTGGAAATCTTACTTGAACTTGTTTTCGTGTCATGATTCTGCTTCAAGAATTTCAAGCCATCCAAGGATTCTTTGAAGCTAGATCTATTTTTCTCATTTCTAGTAGGTTTATCCACAAAACCTGAGGTAGTAATGATGTTCATAACATCATTCGATTCATATATATAAAACTACCTTATTCGAAGGTTTAAACTTGAAATCACTAGAACATAGTTTAGTTAATTCTAAACTTGTTCGAAAACAAAAGTTAATCCTTCTAAATTGACTTTTAAAATCAACTAGACACATGTTCTATATCTATATGATATGCTAACTTAATGATTTAAAACTTGAAAACACGAAAAACACCGTAAAACTGGATATACGCCGTCGTAGGAACACCGCGGGCTGTTTTGGGTTAGTTAATTAAAAACTATGATAAACTTTGATTTAAAAGTTGTTCTTCTGGGAAAATGATTTTTCTTATGAACATGAAACTATATCCAAAAATCATGATTAAACTCAAAGTGGAAGTATGTTTTCCAAAATGGTCATCTAGACGTCGTTCTTTCGACTGAAATGACTACATTTACAAAAATGACTTATAACCTGTATTTCTGACTATAAACTTATACTTTTTCTGTACAGATTCATAAACTTAAGTTTAATATGAAACCATAGCAATTGGATTCATTTAAAACGGATTTAAAACGAAGAAGTTATGGGTAAAACAAGATTGGATATTTTTACTTGTTGTAGCTTCGTGAAAATTGGTAACAAATCTATATTAATCATATCCTAGCGAACTTATATTGTATTATACATGTATTCTAATATATTATGTAATCTTGGGATACCATAGACACGTATGCAAATGTTTTGACATATCATATCGACCCATCTATATATATTATTTGGAACAACCATAGACACTCTATATGCAGAAATGTTGGAGTTAGCTATACAGGGTTGAGGTTGATTCCAAAAATATATATACTTTGATTTGTGATCTAGCCTAAGACGTGTATACACTCGTTCGTGGATTGGGTCAAGATAATATATATCAATTTATTTTTGTACATCTAACTATGGACAACTAGTTGTAGGTTACTAACGAGGACAGCTGACTTAATAAACTTAAAACATTAAAACGTATTTGAAATGTTGTAAATATATTTTGAACATACTTTGATATATATGTACATATTTGTTATAGGTTTGTAAATCGACCAGTGACCAAGTCTTACTTCTCGACGAAGTAAAAATATGTGAAAGTGAGTTATAGTCCCACATTTAAAATCTAATATTTTTGGGATGAGAATACATGCAGCTTTATAAATGTTTTACAAAATAGACACAAGTACATGAAACTACTTTCTATGGTTGAATAATCGAAGCCAAATATGCCCCTTTTACTTGGTAACCTAAGAATTAGTAAACCAGTCTACTAATTGACGCGAATCCTAAAGATAGATCTATTGGGCCCAACAAACCCCATCCGTTGTAGCGGATGCTTTAGTACTTCGAGTTTTTATATCGTGTCCGATGGATGTCCCGGAATGATGGGGATATTCTTATATGCATCTTGTTAATGTCGGTTACCAGGTGTTCACCGTATGAATGATTTTTATCTCTATGTATGAGATGTATTGAAATATGAAATCTTGTGGTCAATTATTATGATTTGATAATATATAGGTTAAACCTATAACTCACCAACATTTTTGTTGACATTTTAAGCATGTTTATTCTCAGGTGATTATTAAGAGCTTCCGCTGTTGCATACTAAAATAAGGACAAGATTTGGAGTCCATGTTTGTATGATATTATGTAAAACTGCATTCAAGAAACTTATTTTTGATGTAATATATTCATATTGTAAACCATTATGTAATGGTCGTGTGTAAACGGTATATTTTAGATTATCATTATTTGATAATCTACGTAATGTTTTTTAAACCTTTATCGATAAAATAAAGATGATGGTTGTTTTAAAAATAAATGCAGTCTTTGAAAAACGTCTCATATAGAGGTCAAAACCTCGCGACGAAATCAATTAATATGGAACGTTTATAATCAATATGAACGGGACATTTCAGTTGGTATCCGAGTATTGGTCTTAGAGAACCAGAAATTTGCATTAGGGTGTCTTATCGAGTTTGTTAGGATAAATTAGTGAGTCTGGACTTCGACCGTGTTTTCTTTAAAAACGATTGTTTAACACTTTTGTTGGAAACTATATATTATTAACATGTAAATATTATGTGATATATTAACCTCTTAATGTGTTTGATATTGTGTGATAGATGTCTACCACTAGTACAAATCCCATCGATTCACCTAATAATAATGAAGAGTCAAATATATTTTGGGAAGATTCACAAATTCCCGAAGAGGAACTGGAAGAGGAGGAACCGGAAGAGGAGGAACCGGAAGAAGAGGAATTGGAAGAGGAGGAACCGGAAGAAGAAGAGGTTTCGGAGGAAGAAATATTGATACCTATAGTAAATCGATTAAATAAAAGAAAATCCTCAACCAACGGACCAAACTTAATAATGGTCAATGGAGTTTCCGCCGAGGAAGCAAAATATTGGGAAGATTATCAATTTTCCAATGAATCGGATCCCGATGAGGATTCCGATGATGTAATAGAAATTACCTCGACCCAATTTAATAAAGCGAAAGAAAATAATAAGGGAAAAGGTATAAAAATAGAGAAATCCGATTCCAACCCCGATGAACTTTATATGTATCGGCAACATCCGTATTTCCTAAAATGTAACAATGACCCGGGAACCTCTAAACCACCAGGTTTTTCTAAACCATTGTGGAAAACGATGGCTCGTATTAGAGGAACACCATATATTCCTAGAAAATTGGGAAAACGAACCAAGTCCGAAGAAGAAGAAACCAGTGATTCAGATTAGAGGGTTGTAATCATGTTGTGTATTATATGTATTGTAGTGTGCTTGTACTTTTATGTTCTATGTAAAAGATTGCTTGTATTGTTTGTTAATTATCTTTTACGAATCTAATCCTTGTCTATTTTACAGTATAAAAACAAAATGGACGTTAAGGGTAGACAACCAAATATTTTAGAAGACCTACCAGAGGATATGATTGAGGAAATCTTGTCTAGAGTCGGTCAGAATTCATCAGCACATTTAGTTATGGCGAAATTAACTTGTCAAACATTTGAAAGACTTTCCAGAAATGCCTTAGTTTATAAAAGGCTTTCCTTTGATAGGTGGGGTATATCACATTGGGGAGACCGTAAGTTACGCCGTGTTTTCTTTTCGGGGAACCCAAATACAATTTTACGCTACGGGTTAAGAACCTATTTTGACTCAACATATCCCAACATAGGATTTAGTGAATTAGAAAGAGCTTCTAACATGCAACATAAAGAAGCATGTTATGCTTACGGGTTAGTGATGTAGTGAGAAAAAGAACATCGGATTGCAGCTTTTAAATAAAACCTTCCCACAAGTGACGGATTCAGTAGTTGGGGTGAGAAACAAGGTTTTTAAATTATTACGAGGCTGTTGGACATTATGAAACCCTCGTCCTTTTGACGACATTACAACATGCTACCTAGCCAATGGTCATAACGGTTATTTTCCACAAGATCAAAGATGGGAAGTCGTCTTAGTAAAACCTGAATGCATGACTTGTTTCTGGACTTATGAATTACGTGTCTTTATTTCTTTTGTTGAACAACTTGCGTATTAACTAGAATTGCCTTCATAGCTGCCGAGTAGCAAAGTTATTATGTGCTATATTTCATCCTATATGTATTATTGTTGTATTGTAAGTTTGTAAAATATTGTATAAAGTTTGAACGCAAAATATTATTGTAATAAGTTTTTCATATAGAATCGTAGTAGTTGAATTGTATAATAGCTACTAAGTATGAACTTAACAGGTAGGTACTACCCGAATTAAAACTATAAAATGCTAATATGAAGAAAAATCTTTTATAAATAAGTTCATATTATGCTAAGAAATACTATTGACTACTCTTAAATTCTATATGATTAATTCAATTCTTTTGGCTATTTTGAAGGAAATGGCACCGGCGACTCGACAGAACTCGAACATGAGTGAGGAAGACTTCCGTGTTTTCCTTGCTGCGAACATAGCCGCAGTACAGGCTGCAATGCAAAATAAAAATAACTCTAGATCTAGCAGTGGAACTAATTCCGCAAGAAATCGTGTAGGATGCTCCTAGAAAGAATTCACTGCCTGCAAACCTTTGGAATTTGATGGAACCGAAGGATCAATTGGATTGAAACGGTGGACCGAGAAGGTCGAATCGGTGTTTGCCATAAGTAAGTGTACTGAAGAGGACAAAGTTAAGTATGCTACGTATACCTTTACAGGTACGGCGTTAACGTGGTGGAATACCTATCTCGAGCAGGTAGGACAAGATGCTGCTTACGCACTACCATGGTCAGCATTCAAGCAATTGATGAACGAGAAGTATCGTCCCAGGAACGAGGTCAATAAGCTCAAGGTAGAGCTTAGAGGATTACGAACGTAAGGTTTTGATATCACCACATACGAACGACGATTCACAGAATTATGCCTATTGTGTCCCAGAACATTTGAAGACGAAGAAGAGAAGATCGATGCATTTGTAAAAGGGTTACCGGAAAGAATTTAAGAAGATGTGAGTTCACACGAGCCCGCCTCCATACAAAAGGCAAGTCGAATGGCTCATAAATTAGTGAACCAGATCGAAGGAAGGATTAAAGAGCAGCCGACCGAAGAGGCTAACATGAAACAAGTCAAGAGAAAGTGGGAAGAAACCAATGACAAGAGTCACCAATATAACAACAACAATCACAACCAAAATCGCAACAACTATCCCAATAACCGCAACATCAATCGCAACAACAACTTCAACAAATGTCCCAACAACAATCTCAATAACAACAATGGCAACAAAAACCAAAAACAGCCATGCCAAAGATGTGAAGAGCATCACCTGGGGTTCTGCATGAAATTTTGCAACAGGTGTAAAAGAAATGGTCATACCGCGAAGAAGTGCGAAATCTACGGACCAATGCGTAACAGAACTAAAGGAACAAATAATGTCGGAACAAATAATACCGCCATAGTTTGTTTTGGATGTGGAAAACCGGGCCACTTTAGTAGAAATTGCCCGAATCAGGGGAATACTAATGGACAGGGCCGCGGAAGAGTTTTCAATATTAATACGGCAGAAGCGCAGGAAGACCCGGAGCTTGTTACGGATACGTTTCTCATTGACAATAAATCAGCTTATGTTTTATTTGATTCGGGTGCGGATAGAAGCTATATGAGTAGAGATTTTTGTGCTAAACTAATTTGTTCACCGACACCCTTGGATAATAAATTTTTACTCGAATTAGCAAACGGTAAATTAATTACAGCAGATAATATATGTCGGAATCGAGAAATTAAACTGGTTAGCGAAACATTTAAGATTGACTTGATACCAGTAGAGTTAGGGAGTTTTGATGTGATAATCGGTATGCACTGGTTGAAAGAATTAAAAGCAGAGATCATTTGTTACAAAAATGCAATTCGCATTATACGAGAAAAAGGAAAACCCTTAATGGTGTACGGAGAAAAGAGCAACGCCAAGTTAAATCTTATTAGTAACCTGAAGGCACAAAAACTAATAAGAAAAGGTTGCTATGATGTGCTAGCACACGTCGAGAAAGTCAATTCCAAAGAAAAGAACATCAATGATGTTCCAGTCGCAAAAGAATTTCCCGATGTATTTCTGAAAGAATTACAGGGACTACCTCCACACCAATCCGTTAAATTTCAAATAGACCTTGTACCGTTAGCTGCACCAATAGCTCGTGCTCCATACAGTCTCACACCAAGCGAAATGAAGGAACTTCAGAGTCAATTACAAGAACTTTTAGAGCGTGGTTTCATTCGACCAAGCACATCACCGTAGGGAGCACCTGTTTTGTTTGTCAAGAAGAAAGAAGGTACATTCAGGTTGTGTATCGACTACCGAGAGTTGAACAAACTTACCATCAAGAACCGTTACCTACTATTGAGAATCGACGACTTATTTGATCAACTACAAGTCTCGTCTGTTTATTCGAAGATCGATTTATGTTCTGGATATCATCAAATGCGGGTGAAGGAGGATGATATTCCAAAGACTGCTTTTAGGACGCGTTACGGTCATTACGAGTTTATGGTTATGCCGTTTGGATTGACTAACGCTCCAGCTGTGTTCATGGACCTCATGAACCAAGTGTGTGGGTCATATCTTGACAAGTTTGTCATTGTTTTCATCGATGACATACTTATTTACTCGAAGAATGATCAAGAGCATGAAGAACATTTGAGAAAAGTGCTAGAGTTGCTGAGAAAAGAAAAACTGTACGCTAAGTTTTCAAAGTGTGCATTTTGTTTGGAAGAAGTTCAATTCCTCGGTCACATAGTGAACAAAGAAGGTATTCAGGTGGATCCAGCAAAGATTGAAACCGTTGAAAAGTGGGAAACTCCGAAAACTCTGAAACACATACGCCAATTTTTAGGACTAGCTGGTTATTACAGAAGGTTCATCCAAGACTTTTCCAAAATAGCAAAACCCTTGACTGCATTAACACATAAAGGGAAGAAATTTGAATGGAAAGATGAACAAGAGAAAGCGTTTCAATTGTTAAAGAAAAAGTTAACTACGGCACCTATATTGTCATTACCTAAAGGGAATGATGATTTTGTGATATATTGTGACGCCTCAAAGCAAGGTCTCGGTTGTGTATTAATGCAACGAACGAAAGTAATTGCTTATGCGTCTAGACAATTGAAGATTCACGAACAGAATTATACGACGCATGATTTGGAATTAGGCGCGGTTGTTTTTGCATTAAAGACTTGGAGGCACTACTTATATGGGGTCAAAAGTATTATATATACCGACCACAAAAGTCTTCAACATATATTTAATCAGAAACAACTGAACATGAGGCAGCGCAAGTGGATTGAATTGTTGAATGATTATGACTTTGAGATTCGTTAACACCCGGGGAAGGCGAATGTGGTAGCCGACGCTTTGAGTAGAAAGGACAGAGAACCCATTCGAGTAAAAGCTATGAATATAATGATTCACAATAACCTTACTACTCAAATAAATGAGGCGCAACAAGGAGTTTTAAAAGAGGGAAATTTGAAGGATGAAATACCCAAAGGATCGGAGAAGCATCTTAATATTCGGGAAGACGGAACCTGGTATAGGGCTGAAAGAATTTAGGTACCAAAATTTGGAGATATGAGAGAAATGGTACTTAGAGAAGCTCATAAAACCAGATACTCAATACATCCTGGAACGAGAAAGATGTACAAAGATCTCAAAAAACATTTTTGGTGGCCAGGTATGAAAGCCGATGTTGCTAAATATGTAGGGGAATGCTTGACGTGTTCTAAGGTCAAAGCTGAGCATCAGAAACCATCCGGTCTACTTCAACAACCCGAAATCCCGGAATGGAAATGGGAAAACATTACCATGGATTTCATCACTAAATTGCCAAGGACTGCAAGTGGTTTTGATACTATTTGGGTAATAGTTGATCGTCTCACCAAATTAGCACACTTCCTGCCAATAAGAGAAGATGACAAGATGGAGAAGTTAGCACGACTGTATTTGATGGAAGTAGTCTCCAGACATGGAATACCAATCTCTATTATCTCTGATAGGGATGGCAGATTTATTTCAAGATTCTGGCAGACATTACAGCAAGCATTAGGAACTCGTCTAGACATGAGTACTGCCTATCATCCACAAACTGATGGGCAGAGTGAAAGGACGATACAAACGCTTGAAGACATGCTACGAGCATGTGTTATTGATTTCGGAAACAGTTAGGATTGACATCTACCGTTAGTAGAATTTTCCGACAACAACAGCTACCATTCAAGCATTGAGATGGCGCCGACTGAAGCACTTTATGGTAGAAAGTGCAGGTCTTCGATTTGTTGGAGTGAAGTGGGGGATAGACAGATTACGGGTCCGGAGATAATACCAGAAACTACCGACAAGATCATCCAAATTCAACAACGGTTGAAAACCGCCCAAAGTTGACAAAAGAGCCACGCCGACATTAAAATAAAAGATATAGAATTTGAAATTGAAATTGGAGAGATGGTCATGCTTAAGGTTGCACCTTGGAAAGGCGTTGTTCGATTTGGTAAACGGGGGAAATTAAATCCAAGGTATATAGGACCATTCAAGATTATTGATCGTGTCGGACCAGTAGCTTACCGATTTGAATTACCACAAAAACTCGCGGCTGTACATAACACTTTCCACGTCTCAAATTTGAAGAAATGTTTTGCTAAAGAAGATCTCACTATTCTGTTAGACGAAATCCAAATCAACGAAAAATTTCAATTCGTCGAAGAACCCGTCGAAATAATGGATCGTGAGGTTAAAAGACTTAAGCAAAACAAGATACCAATTGTTAAAGTTCGATGGAATGCTCGTAGAGGACCCGAGTTCACCTGAGAACGAGAAGATTAGATGAAGAAGAAATACCCGCACTTATTTCCAGAAGATACGTCAACACCTCCAAATGCTTAAAATTTCGGGACGAAATTTATTTAACGGGTAGGTACTGTATGTAGTGACCCGAACTTTTCCATGTTTATATATATATATTAAATGAAATTGTTATTTACATGATTAAGTGTTTCCAACATGTTAAGCAATCAAACTTGTTAAGACTTGATTAATTGAAATAGGTTTCATATAGACAATTGACCACCCAAGTTGACCGGTGATTCACGAACGTTAAAACTTGTAAAAACTATACGATGACATATATATGATTATATATATAGTTAACATGATTTTATTATAAGTATGTATCTCATTAGGTATTTTAACAATGAGTTATATACATAAAAATGAGACTATTAATTTAAGAAACTCGAAAACGATATATATAACGATTATCATTATAACAACGTCTTACTAGGTACATATGAATCATATTAAGATATTGATACACTTGGTTAATTATGTTAAATGATAAGTAAATATATTATTAAGTGTATTAACAATGAAATACATATGTAAAAATAAGACTACTAACTTAATGATTTTGAAACGAGACATATATGTAACGATTATCGTTGTAACGATATTTAACTGTATATATCATACTAAGATATATTATATATCATAATATCATGATAATATAACAATTTAACATCTCATTTGTTATAATAAATAATGGGTTAACAACATTCAACAAGATCGTTAACCTAAAGGTTTCAAAACAACATTTACATGTAACGACTAACGATGACTTAACGACTCAGTTAAAATGTATATACATGTAGTATTTTAATATGTATTCATACACTTTTTAAAGACTTCAGGACACTTATCAAAATACTTCTACTTAACAAAAATGCTTACAATTACATCCTCGTTCAGTTTCATCAACAATTCTACTCGTATGCACCCGTATTCATACTCGTACAATACACAGCTTTTAGATGTATGTACTATTGGTATATACACTCCAATGATCAGCTCTTAGCAGCCCATGTGAGTTACCTAACACATGTGGGAACCATAATTTGGCAACTAGCATGAAATATCTCATAAAATTACAAAAATATGAGTAATCATTCATGACTTATTTACATGAAAACAAAATTACATATCCTTTATATTTAATCCATACACCAACGACCAAAAACACCTACAAACACTTTCATTCTTCAATTTTCTTCATGTAATTGATCTCTCTCAAGTTCTATCTTCAAGTTCTAAGTGTTCTTTATAAATTCCAAAAGTTATAGTTTCATAAAATCAAGAATACTTCCAAGATTGCAAATTTACTTCCAAGTTTTCTAAATCCATTCCAAGTAATCATCCAAGATCAAGAAACCTTTGTTACTTATAGTAGATTATCTTTCTAATACAAGGTAATAATCATATTCAAACTTTAATTCAATTTCTATAACTATAACAATCTTATTTCGAGTGGAAATCTTACTTGAAATTGTTTTCGTGTCATGATTCTGCTTCAAGAACTTTCAAGCCATCCAAGGATCCTTTGAAGCTAGATCTATTTTTCTCATTTCCAGTAGGTTTATCCAAGGAACTTGAGGTAGTATTGATGTTCATAACATCATTCGATTCATACATATAAAGCTATCTTATTCGAAGGTTTAAACTTGTAATCACTAGAACATAGTTTAGTTAATTCTAAACTTGTTCGCAAATAAAAGTTAATCCTTCTAAATTGACTTTTAAAATCAACTAAACACATGTTCTATATCTATATGATATGCTTACTTAATGATTTAAAACCTGGAAACACGAAAAACACCGTAAAACCGGATTTACGCCGTCGTAGTAACACCGCGGGCTGTTTTGGGTTAGTTAATTAAAATCTATGATAAACTTTGATTTAAAAGTTGTTATTCTGGGAAAATGATTTTTATTATGAACATGAAACTATATCCAAAAATTATGGTTAAACTCAAAGTGGAAGTATGTTTTCTAAAATGGTCATCTAGACGTCGTTCTTTCGACTGAAATGACTACCTTTACAAAAATGACTTGTAACTTATTTTTCCGACTATAAACCTATAATTTTTCTGTTTAGATTCATAAAATAGAGTTCAATATGAAACCATAGCAATTTGATTCACTCAAAACAGATTTAAAATGAAGAAGTTATGGGTAAAACAAGATTGGATAATTTTTCTCATTTTAGCTACGTGAAAATTGGTAACAAATCTATTCCAACCATAACTTAATCAACTTGTATTGTATATTATATAATCTTGAGATACCATAGACACGTATACAATGTTTCGACCTATCATGTCGACACATCTATATATATTTTGGAACAACCATAGACACTCTATATGTGAATGTTGGAGTTAGCTATACAGGGTTGAGGTTGATTCCAAAATATATATAGTTTGAGTTGTGATCAATACTGAGATACGTATACACTGGGTCGTGGATTGATTTATGATAATATTTATCGATTTATTTCTGTACATCTAACTGTGGACAACTAGTTGTAGGTTACTAACGAGGACAGCTGACTTAATAAACTTAAAACATCAAAATATATTAAAAGTGTTGTAAATATATTTTGAACATACTTTGATATATATATATATGTATATATTGTTATAGGTTCGTGAATCAACCAGTGGCCAAGTCTTACTTCCCGACGAAGTAAAAATCTGTGAAAGTGAGTTATAGTCCCACTTTTAAAATCTAATATTTTTGGGATGAGAATACATGCAGGTTTTATAAATGATTTACAAAATAGACACAAGTACGTGAAACTACATTCTATGGTTGAATTATCGAAATCGAATATGCCCCTTTTTATTAAGTCTGGTAATCTAAGAATTAGGGACTAGACACCCTAATTGACGCGAATCCTAAAGATAGATCTATTGGGCCTAACAAACCCCATCCAAAATACCGGATGCTTTAGTACTTCGAAATTTATATCATATCCGAAGAGTGTCCCGGAATGATGGGGATATTCTTATACATATGCATCTTGTTAATGTCGGTTACCAGGTGTTCACCATATGAATGATTTTTATCTCTATGTATGGGATGTGTATTGAAATATGAAATCTTGTGGTCTATTGTTATGATTTGATATATATAGGTTAAACCTATAACTCACCAACATTTTTGTTGACGTTTAAAGCATGTTTATTCTCAGGTGAATACTAAGAGCTTTCGCTGTTGCATACTAAAATAAGGACAAGATTTGGAGTCCATGTTTGTATGATATTGTGTAAAAACTGCATTCAAGAAACTGATTTCGATGTAACATAGTTGTATTGTAAACCATTATGTAATGGTCGTGTGTAAACAGGATATTTTAGATTATCATTATTTGATAATCTACGTAAAGCTTTTTAAACCTTTATTGATGAAATAAAGGTTATGGTTTATTTTAAAATGAATGCAGTCTTTGAAAAACGTCTCATATAGAGGTCAAAACCTCGCAACGAAATCAATTAATATGGAACGTTTTTAATCAATTAGAACGGGACATTTCACTGTAGTGACCCGAAATTTTCCATATTTATATATATTAAATGAAATTGTTATTTACATGATTAAGTGTTTCCAACATGTTAACAATCAAACTTGTTAAGACTTGATTAATTTAAATAGGTTTCATATAGACAATTGACCACCCAAGTTGACCGGTAATTCACGAACGTTAAAACTTGTAAAACTATATGATGACATATATATGATTATATATATAGTTAACATGATATTATTATAAGTATCTCATTAGGTATTTTAACAATGAGTTATATACATTAAATTGAGTTTATTGAATTAAGAAACTCGAAACTATATATATGACGATTATCGTTATAACAACGTCTTACTAAATACATATGAATCATATTAAGATATTGATACACTATGTTTAATCATGATAAATGATAAGTAAACATGTCATTAAGTGTATTAACAATGAACTACATATGTAAAAACAAGACTACTAACTTAATGATTTCGAAACGAGACATATATGTAATGATTATCGTTGTAACAACATTTAACTATATATATATCATACTAAGATATATTAATATATCATAATATCATGATAAGGTAATAATTTAACATCTCTTTAGATATAATAAACAATGGGTTAACAACATTTAACAAGATCGTTAACCTAAAGGTTTCAAAACAACATTTACATGTAACGACTAACGATGACTTAACGACTCAGTTAAAATGTATTTACATGTAGTGTTTTAATATGTATTCATACACTTTTAAAAGACTTCAAGACACTTATCAAAATACTGCTACTTAACAGAAATGCTTACAATTACATCCTCATTCAGTTTCATCAACAATTCTACTCGTATGCACCCGTATTCGTAGTCGTACAATACACAGCTTTTAGATGTATGTACTATTGGTATATACACTCCAATTGAAATGTCCCGTTCTTATTGATTAAAAACGTTCCATATTAATTGATTTCGTTGCGAGGTTTTGACCTCTATATGAGACGTTTTTCAAAGACTGCATTCATTTTAAAACAAACCATAACCTTTATTTCATCAATAAAGGTTTAAAAAGCTTTACGTAGATTATCAAATAATGATAATCTAAAATATCCTGTTTACACACGACCATTACATAATGGTTTACAATACAAATATGTTACAACAAAATAAGTTTCTTGAATGCAGTTTTTACACAATATCATACAAGCATGGACTTCAAATCTCGTCCTTATTTAAGTATGCGACAGCGGAAGCTCTTAATAATCACCTGAGAATAAACATGCTTAAAACGTCAACAAAAATGTTGGTGAGTTATAGGTTTAACCTATATATATCAAATCATAATAATAGACCATAAGATTTCATATTTCAATACACATCCCATACATAGAGATAAAAATCATTCATATGGTGAACACCTGGTAACCGACATTAACAAGATGCATATATAAGAATATCCCCATCATTCCGGGACACCCTTCGGATATGATATAAATTTCGAAGTACTAAAGCATCCGGTACTTTGGATGGGGCTTGTTGGGCCCGATAGATCTATCTTTAGGATTCGCGTCAATTAGGGTGTTTGTTCCCTAATTCTTAGATTACCAGACTTAATAAAAAGGGGCATATTCGATTTCGATAATTCAACCATAGAATGTAGTTTCACGTACTTGTGTCTATTTTGTAAATCATTTATAAAACCTGCATGTATTCTCATCCCAAAAATATTAGATTTTAAAAGTGGGACTATAACTCACTTTCACAGATTTTTACTTCGTCGGGAAGTAAGACTTGGCCACTGGTTGATTCACGAACCTATAACAATAATACATATATATCAAAGTATGTTCAAAATATATTTACAACACTTTTAATATATTTTGATGTTTTAAGTTTATTAAGTCAGCTGTCCTCGTTAGTAACCTATAACTAGTTATCCACAGTTAGATGTACAGAAATAAATCGATAAATATTATCTTGAATCAATCCACGACCCAGTGTATACGTATCTCAGTATTGATCACAACTCAAACTATATATATTTTGGAATCAACCTCAACCCTGTATAGCTAACTCCAACATTCACATATAGAGTGTCTATGGTTGTTCCGAAATATATATAGATGTGTCGACATGATAGGTCAAAACATTGTATACGTGTCTATGGTATCTCAAGATTACATAATATACAATACAAGTTGATTAAGTTATGGTTGGAATAGATTTGTTACCAATTTTCACGTAGCTAAAATGAGAAAAATTATCCAATCTTGTTTTACCCATAACTTCTTCATTTTAAATCCGTTTTGAGTGAATCAAATTGCTATGGTTTCATATTGAACTCTATTTTATGAATCTAAACATAAAAGTATAGGTTTATAGTCGGAAAGATAAGTTACAAGTCGTTTTTGTAAAGGTAGTCATTTCAGTCGAAAGAACGACGTCTAGATGACCATTTTAGAAAACATACTTCCACTTTGAGTTTAATCATAATTTTTGGATATAGTTTCATGTTCATAATAAAAATCATTTTCTCAGAATAACAACTTTAAAATCAAAGTTTATCATAGTTTTTAATTAACTAACCCAAAACAGCCCGCGGTGTTACTACGACGGCGTAAATCCGATTTTACGGTGTTTTTCGTGTTTCCAGGTTTTAAATCATTAAGTTAGCATATCATATAGATATATAACATGTGTTTAGTTGATTTTAAAAGTCAAGTTAGAAGGATTAACTTTTGTTTGCGAACAAGTTTAGAATTAACTAAACTATGTTCTAGTGATTACAAGTTTAAACCTTCGAATAAGATAGCTTTATATGTATGAATCGAATGATGTTATGAACATCATTACTACCTTAAGTTCCTTGGATAAACCTACTGGAAAAGTGAAAAATGGATCTAGCTTCAATGGATCCTTGGATGGCTCGAAGTTCTTGAAGCAGAATCATGACACGAAAACAAGTTCAAGTAAGATCATCACTTGAAATAAGATTGTTATAGTTATAGAAATTGAACCAAAGTTTGAATATGATTATTACCTTGTATTAGAATGATAACCTACTGTAAGAAACAAAGATTTCTTGAGGTTGGATGATCACCTTACAAGATTGGAAGTGAGCTAGCAAACTTGAAAGTATTCTTGATTTTATGAAACTAGAACTTTTGGAATTTATGAAGAACACTTAGAACTTGAAGATAGAACTTGAGAGAGATCAATTAGATGAAGAAATTTGAAGAATGAAAGTGTTTGTAGGTGTTTTTGGTCGTTGGTGTATGGATTAGATATAAAGGATATGTAATTTTGTTTTCATGTAAATAAGTCATGAATGATTACTCATATTTTTGTAATTTTATGAGATATTTCATGCTAGTTGCCAAATGATGGTTCCCACATGTGTTAGGTGACTCACATGGGCTGCTAAGAGCTGATCATTGGAGTGTATATACCAATAGTACATACATCTAAAAGCTGTGTATTGTACGAGTACGAATACGGGTGCATACGAGTAGAATTGTTGATGAAACTGAACGAGGATGTAATTGTAAGCATTTTTGTTAAGTAGAAGTATTTTGATAAGTGTATTGAAGTCTTTCAAAAGTGTATAAATACATATTAAAACACTACATGTATATACATTTTAACTGAGTCATTAAGTCATCGTTAGTCGTTACATGTAAGTGTTGTTTTGAAACCTTTAGGTTAACGATCTTGTTAAATGTTGTTAACCCAATGTTTATAATATCAAATGAGATTTTAAATTATTATATTATTATGATATTATCATGTATGAATATCTCTTAATATGATATATATACATTAAATGTCTTTACAACGATAATCGTTACATATATGTCTCGTTTAAAAATCATTAAGTTAGTAGTCTTGTTTTTACATATGTAGTTCATTGTTAATATACTTAATGATATGTTTACTTATCATATTATCATGTTAACTATATATATATCCATATATATGTCATCATATAGTTTTTACAAGTTTTAACGTTCGTGAATCACCGGTCAACTTGGGTGGTCAATTGTCTATATGAAACATATTTCAATTAATCAAGTCTTAACAAGTTTGATTGCTTAACATGTTGGAAACATTTAATCATGTAAATATCAATCTCAATTAATATATATAAACATGGAAAAGTTCGGGTCACTACACCAATGATCAGCTCTTAGCAGCCCATGTGAGTCACCTAACACATGTGGGAACCATCATTTGGCAACTAGCATGAAATATCTCATAAAATTACAAAAATATTAGTAATCATTCATGACTTATTTACATGTAAACAAAATTACACATCCTTTATATCTATTCCATATACCAATGACCAAAAACACCAACAAACACTTTCATTCTTCAATTTTTTTCATCAAATTGATCTCTCTCAAGTTCTATCTTCAAGTTCTAAGTGTTCTTCATAAATTCTATAAGTTCTAGTTTCATAAAATCAAGAATACTTCCAAAGTTTGCTAGCTTACTTCCAATCTTGTAAATTGATCATCCAACCTCAAGAAATCTTTCTTATTTATAGTAATATATCTTTCTAATACAAGGTAATACTCATATTCAAACTTTGATTCAATTTCTATAACTATAACTATAACAATCTTATTTCGAGTGGAAATCTTACTTGAACTTGTTTTCGTGTCATGATTCTGCTTCAAGAACTTTCAAGCCATCCAAGGATCCTTTGAAGCTAGATCTATTTTTCTCATTTCCAGTAGGTTTATCCACAAAACCTGAGGTAGTAATGTTTTTCATAACATCATTCGATTCATATATATAAAACTACCTTATTCGAAGGTTTAAACTTGAAATCACTAGAACATAGTTTAGTTAATTCTAAACTTGTTCGCAAACAAAAATTAATCCTTCTAACTTGACTTTTAAAATCAACTAGACACATGTTCTAAATCTATATGATATGCTAACTTAATGATTTAAAACCTGAAAACACAAAAAACACCGTAAAACTGGATATACGCCGTCGTAGTAACACCGCGGGCTGTTTTGGGTTAGTTAATTAAAAACTACGATAAACTTTGATTTAAAAGTTGTTCTTCTGGGAAAATGATTTTTCTTATGAACATGAAACTATATCCAAAATTCATAATTAAACTCATAGTGGAAGTATGTTTTCCAAAATGGTCATCTCGACATCGTTCTTTCGACTGAAATAACTTCCTTTACAAAAACGACTTGTAACCTGTATTTCTGACTATAAACTTATACTTTTTCTATGTATATATATTCGTAAACTTAAGTTCAATATGAAACCATAGCAATTGGATTCACTCAAAACGGATTCAAAACGAAGAAGTTATGGGTAAAACAAGATTGGATATTTTTACTTGTTGTAGTTACGTGAAAATTGGTAACAAATCTATATTAATCATATCCTAGCTAACTTATATTGTATTATACATGTATTCTAATATATTATGCAATCTTAGGATACCATAGACACGTATGCAAATGTTTTGACATATCATATCGACCCATCTATATATATTATTTGGAACAACCATAGACACTCTATATGCAGTAATGTTGGAGTTAGCTATACAGGGTTGAGGTTGATTCCAAAAATATATATACTTTGAGTTATGATCTAGCCTGAGACGTGTATACACTGGGTCGTGGATTGGGTCAAGATAATATATATCAATTTATTTCTGTACATCTAGCTATGGACAACTAGTTGTAGGTTACTAACGAGGACAGCTGACTTAATAAACTTAACACATTAAAATGTATTAGAAATGTTGTAAATATATTTTGAACATACTTTGATATATATGTACATATTTGTTATAGGTTCGTGAATCGACCAGTGGCTAAGTCTTACTTTCCGACGAAGTAAAAATCTGTGAAAGTGAGTTATAGTCCCACTTTTAAAATCTAATATTTTTGGGATGAGAATACATGCTGCTTTATAAATGTTTTACAAAATAGACACAAGTACATGAAACTACTTTCTATGGTTGAACGATCGAAGCCGAATATGCCCCTTTTACTTGGTAACCTAAGAATTATTAAACCAGTCTACTAATTGACGCGAATCCTAAAGATAGATCTATTAGGCCCAACAAACCCCATCCGTTGTAGCAGATGCTTTAGTACTTCGAGTTTTTATATCATGTCTGATGGATGTCCCGGAATGATGGGGATATTCTTATATGCATCTTGTTAATGTCGGTTACCAAGTGTTCACCGTATGAATAATTTTTATCTCTATGTATGAGATGTATTGAAATATGAAATCTTGTGGTCTATTACTATGATTTGATAATATATAGGTTAAACCTATAACTCACCAACATTTTTGTTGATGTTTTAAGCATGTTTATTCTCAGGTGATTATTAAGAGCTTCCGCTGTTGCATACTAAAATAAGGACAAGATTTGCAGTCCATGTTTGTATGATATTATGTAAAACTACATTCAAGAAACTTATTTTTGATGTAATATATTCATATTGTAAACCTTTATGTAATGGTCGTGTGTAAACGGTATATTTTAGATTATCATTATTTGATAATCTACATAATGCTTTTTAAACCTTTATTGATTAAATAAAGGTTATGGTTGTTTTAAAATTGAATGCAGTCGTTGAAAAACGTCTCATATAGAGGTCAAAACCTCGCGACGAAATCAATTAATACGGAACGTTTATAATCAATATGAACGGGACATTTCATAAACCTCATTTGTATCTTGACAATTACAATCTGCGTTCAAACTTTTCATGATTCTTGAAGACACCTCAATCGAGAGGATGAACGAACCGCACTTCATCTACGGAAAAAGGATTGATGAATATAGTTATGCATCTTGTTAAGGTCGATTACCAGGTGTTTATATATCGTATGAATGCTTTTCCAGCAGTGAGCAGACCTGCACAGATTGTTTTCGAAATATGAGTATTTAAAATATTAATACTAAGTAATTATTCAAAATATATTAATAAGGTATAAAATATATTATTATGATAATTTAATAAAATACATATAAAATAAAAATATTTAAGTAATTATTAATATTAAATTTAATAACACAAGTATATTACTAATATCAAAATATATATAATTATTTGAATATCATTATGGTTCGTGAATCCGAGGCCAACCCTACATTTGTTCAATGCCGTCATATGTATTTTTACTACAAAATACAGTATTGTGAGTTTCGTTTGCTCCCTTTTTTAATGTTTTTGCAATATATATTTTTGGGACTGAGAATACATGCGCTGCTTTTATAAATGTTTTACGAAATAGACACAAGTAATCGAAACTACATTCTATGGTTGGATTATCGAAATCGAATATGCCCCTTATTAGCTTGGTAGCCTAAGAATTAGGGAAATGGCCCCTAATTGACGCGAATCCTAAAGATAGATCTATGGACCTTGACATGTCCCATTCGGGTTATGAATGCTTTAGTACTTCGAGTATCATGTCCGATGAGAGTCCCAGAATGATGGGGATATTCTATATGCATCCTGTTAGTTCGGTTATCAACCATTTACCATATGAATGATTTTTATCTTTATGCCGTGCAAAATACCTGATATGAGATTATGTTTATGAGAAATGGAAATGAAAATCTTGTGGTCTATTAAATTATGGAAATGATTGATTACGATAAACTAATGAACTCACTAACCTTTTGGTTGACACTTGAAAGCATGTTTATTCTCAGGTATGAAAGAAATCTTCCGCTGTGCATTTTTTCATTTTAGAGATAGTACTTGGAGTCATTCATGACATATTTCAAAAGACATTGCATTCGAGTCGTGAGTTCATCAAGATTATTATTAAGTCAATTATAGTTGGATATATTATGAAATGGAATGCATGCCATCAACTTTTGATGAAATGAAAGTTTTTCTTTTAAAAACGAATGCAATGTTTGTAAAATGTATCATATAGAGGTCAGGTACCTTTTCATAACCCGTCCTAATCCATCTGGATGAATACATTACATTTGGTTACATCGCGAGGTACTTGACCTCTATAAGATACATTTTACAAACATTGCATTCATTTTTAAAAGACAAACTTTCATTTCATCAAAAATTGACGGCATGCATACTATTTCATACTTATCCAAATATAATTTACTTAATAATAATCTTGATGAACTCGACGACTCGAATGCAACGTCTTTTGAAATATGTCATGGATGACTCTAAGTAATATCTATAAATTGAGCAAATGCACAGCGGAAGATTTTTTTCGTATCTGAGAATAAACATGCTTTCAAGTGTCAACCAAAAGGTTGGTGAGTTCATTAGTTTATCATAAATAATCATTTCATAATTTTAATAGACCACAAAATTTCATATTTCCATTTCTCATAAACATACGTCCCATATATAGAGACAAAAATCATTTATATGGATTGAACACCTGGTAACCAACATTAACAAGAAGCATATAAGAATATCCTCTATCATTCTGAGAAATCCTTCGGACATGATAAAACAACATCGAAGTACTAAAGCATCTGGTAATAATAAAATGATATCAATAATATTATTAATAATGCTAATAATAACACTACTTATATTAATATTAATAATAATAATAATAATAATAATAATAATAATAATAATAATAATAATAATAATAATAATAATAATAATAATAATAATAATAATAATACCACAACTTATACTTATCAAATTTCATATGTATCTATGATATTATACAATTATTTAGATTAATATTTATATTAATATTGAAAGTAATGATCATAATTTTAATATAACATTTATACTTTAACTTGTATTTTTCATATAATATATTAACCTTACATCTTAAATTCCAAATGTTTAAATTATATTTTATTACTTTAAATTAATATATGTTCTTACATATATATATTATATAGATTCATATTAATATTATATATCTATTTGTATATGTTAACAGAAACTTAAATATTTTGTTTATTATCTTACATTATTAATTCTAATTGATTAATGTATAATTATTAATTTAAATCATTATATATGCACTTATATATATATATATCTATATATATGTATATATTTACATAATTATTTACCCATTGGTTCGTGAATCGTCGGGAATGGTCACATGTTAATTGAATGTATGACAACAGTTTAAACTTTTTGTGATTCAATTAAATAGACTTTGCTTATCATGTCGAAACCATACAAAGATTAAGTTTAAATTTTGTTCGGAAATTTCTGGGTTGTCACAGTACCTACCCGTTAAAGAAATTTCGTCCCGAAATTTGATTGGGAAGGTCATGGCTGACAATAAATATGTTTTCATGATGCATATGAGTTGATAAATAGAGTTTTATTACTGTTGAGTAATATGGATAAGATAATTCGATTACTCGAAGAGTACGAGTGAAGCTATCACAAAGGAGTGAAATGAGAAAGACAAGTTTCATCATAACTTTTGTCTAGTCATGGTTGAATTCCGGAATTCGGGGGATTCAAAGAAAATCTTCGAAATTTAAAAGATTTTATTGTTCGGTGAAAAAGGAAATTAAGATCTTTTCAATTAAATGCAATGATCTACCTCGATTGCTCGATCCGGTATTTCCACTATAAATGAACTTCTTCCTTTTTATTACTTCTCACCACTCCCATTTTCTATACTGTAATTCATACTTCCATATCATCATTTAATATGCTTCATCCAGTTTTAATTCTGGATATATTCCTGACTTTCATATCGATCATTCTCCTTTTTCATCTACCACCGGAGGAATCTGTTTAGTTCTATTATGCTCTTGAGTTTATAGTGTTTTTAGTTCTCCCGAGTCTTTATATTGCTATTCGTTTTAATATCTACGGTTTGTAACCTCTGTGTTGTTATTGAGCTTTATATTTTCTCTTATATTTTGAAGCTCTTTGCCTTTTTATTATCTTCTCGATCTCCAGTAAAGCGAGCAATTGTCGAGAATTCGTAAGTATGAAGTTTCGAATGAACATGACTAATGTTCTAAGAGATAGATTTGTGATAGCAAGATTTTTGATTGTTTAGCATACCAGAATTTAAGAGAAAAGATAGAACTTTCAAGAAAATTTGTCCTTGATATGTGTATAGATTAGATAGAATGTAAGAGTCATGTAACATGGCACATGACGACATTATAATCTGTGAATCATCATATTCCATTAGAAACTGAGCATGACTTACTGTAATATAATCACGTTGATCAAGTGTCATTATATTATACTAATTCATGCATCAATTTCTTTACATTTCTCCAGAATTTATTCATAAATTAAACTTTGATTTTACAGAAGTTTCCAATATAATGCACAGGAAACACGAAGAGGTATATAATTTCGGACGAGAATATTTATGAAAATATCCTCAGAAATATCGAAGATATTTATGATGATATTTTGGAATTTCCAAGTTCGAAGGTTGATGAAGAAAAATTTTCCGCAAGATTTTAACATGACTTCGGAGCAAGATATTCTCTAAAGATTTCAACGGATCCAGAATTACCTGGATTCTTTGAATATGGGGTATGGTCCTTGTATTTGTCCTTGGTCTCCTTCGTGGTTAGCTCAATCTGTTTTCCAGTTCCAACTTTTCTGAGCTTTTCCAACATACTATTATTTATCATCAAACTTCCGACGATTAAGGTCGTCTACGGTTGCCTACAGTTTTCTGCTGCTTCATTCAGCTTTTTCAAAGTTCAATGTATTGATTCGTAGGCTGGGTGCTTTTCAAAATTTCAGAATTGAAGATCGTAATTCTAGAAGATAATTGTTATATGTATACATATAACTATTGATGTAGAAAGGCTACGAGATTCGAAATACTGATTGCTGATTCTCGGTAATTGGTATGGCAATTATTGTTACAGGGTATAGATGAATACATGATGGGGTTTCAATGAATATAATGATTTTTCGGAAAGTCCAAATTCAATGAAGTTGTTGGTAAGTTTACTGCTAATGTGATGGAATATAAATGGTTCCCTAGTAACGATGATGACAGGAAAACTTATATATCGAGGTTATAATAAGGCTAATTCAAATGAAAGTCGAAGTTGATTTGCTGAAGCTATGACAAAATTGGCTAATTTGAAAAAAAAAATTGAAATGTTATTTTCGGTAATAACAATGCCAAAGGAGCTAGAATAGATACGTGTTAAATGTTTACACAGGTTCCGAGTGTTTTCAGGTGCATAACTATATGCATCAATCTCTTCTTCCATAGATGAAGTGCGGTTGGTTCATCCTATCGATTGAAGTGTTTTCAAGAATTATGAAAGGTTTGAATCGCAAATTGTAATCATTGAGATACAAATGATATTTAATATGAGATCAAGTGGCAAACTTGAAGAAATATTTAGTTTCATATGTTATAATCAATATTTTAATTCATTTTAATTGTCCAATATTGTTAATCCACAGTCGATAGTCCACAGTTACCAGTCCAATAATTCATATATAGTTTAATATATAATATTCAAATTAATTAATACGTCTCATGATCCGTGTACATGTCTCAGACTCGATCACAACTAAAAGTATATATATTATTGTAGAATCAACCTCAACCCTGTATAGAGAAATCGATCATTACTGCATATAGAGTGTCTATGGTTATTCCAAATTGTGACAACCCGAAAATTTCCAACCAAATTTAAACTTTAATCTTTATATGTTTTCGACACGATAAGCAATATTTGTTAAGTTAAATTTCAAGAATTTTAAACTATGTTCATACATTCATTCAACCTCGACCAAGTTCCAACGATTCACGAACCATTAAACGAATATGATTATATATGTATATGTGTATATATATATTATAACTTGAAACGTAAACAAAATATTAGATTAAATACTTTATATGATTGTATCTGTTTCAAAATGTTTATCAATGGAATTAGAAGATAAGATCAAATGATTGAATTATCAGATATATTGAATTATGATTACAAGTCTCTGTTGAAAGGCCCACGTTGATTTGAGAAATCTTTCCATTTTAACAATATTCGGAAAATGGTAAAGTGATTTATAAATAAGAACAAATTGTCAATCATTGAGAACTAGACAAAGGATAGTGGAAGATTGAATCTCATAAAGACTCGATTGATCTATTTAGTTTCAAACGTACAAAAACGTTTTCAGTTTAAAAAGAACTTTATTATTAAAACGTATATAACTTTTATAAATATCTAGAACCACTTTTGACAACTCATTACTTAACTAGTATGATAAAGATAACGATATTTATATTTTATAAATATCTATAACGATTTAAATTAATATTATATATATTTATACGCGTATTATACGTACATAGTTTATACTTTTACTATACTTAAACTTTACCTTTACTTTATTTTTACTTTACTTTAACTTTAATAATTCACTTTAATAATTCATACTTTAATAATTCACTTTAATAATTCATACTTTAATAATTCACTTTAATAATTCATACTTTAATAATTCATACTTTAATAATTTATACTTTAATAATTCACTTTAATAATTCAAAAATCTATTATAAATAGAATTCAATAGGTTTCATTATTTCATAGAAACTTGAAAATATATTTCTCTAAACTCTCTCAATCGATTTACATATATATATTTACTCCATATTATTTCAAGATATTATTAGTATACATAAAATATTACGACGGAGTGCTGTCCGAGTGATTTCGAAATTGTTTTTCGAGTAGGATAGGATTAAGGAAATTATGGGTTATAGCTATGGAGGTGATTGAGTATGGTTCATGGGTATGCTCGTGAGGTCAATATAGTGTTTATCATTTCCGTTGCGTCTACGTACCTTTCCTGCAATATTGCGTCTACGTGAAGTTATAATCAATTGAATTTTCGATTATCGTCGTTTTTATCGTCCTTCTAGTTTTATCTTATTATTATCATTATTATTATCTTTATCAATAAAAGGGATTTATCATTAAAAATTGAAATTTTTTTTATTATTACTATCGTTATTATCGTTAAAGTTATAATTAGTATTATTATTATTATCCAATTATTATTATTATTATTATTATTATTATTATTATTATTATTATTATTATTATTATTATTATTATTAGTATTATTATTATTATTATCATTATTAATATATATATCATTATTTGAAAATGGTTATTGTTATTGTTATTATTATTATTACTATATTATCATTAAGATAATTATTAGTATTATCGTTAATAATATTATAGTAACTATCATTATTAATATTAGTGTAATTAAAACAAATATTTGTAACACCTAATTATTTTGATTACTATTATTATCATTATTATGAACACGATATAAAAGACGATTAAAAGCTATTAAACGAAACGATTAGGAAATAATGAGTAAGAGTATCTTGATGAAATTAAAATATTATAAGATATTGATTTAGATAAAATTATCGTTCTTATTATTTTTATCATTACTATTATTATTAAAAGTATCGTTAGTATTAAAACTATCATTTTAACAAAAATTATCATTTTAATAGAAATGTCATTGTTACTATAAAATATCATTATTATTATTATTTTAAATAGAATTATTATTTTAAAGATAATATTAAAAATTATCGTAAATATTAAAGTTATCATAATTAGAATTATCGTTTTATCATAATGTCATCTTAGTAATTATAAATATTGATATTTTTATAATAATAATTATTATTACAAAATAATACAACTTTTACTTACTATCATTATAGATATTATTTTATCAAATAAATATGTGATACAAACATATTTTACTACGTGTAATAACTTACTTTAATAATACCTATCATATTATCTTTATGATATTAAATGAACCCTATAAATTTTATTACTTAATATATATAAAAGTATATTTTATTATATAAATTTAATATAAAATTTTATTTATTAATAAATAAATTATATTATTTACTCTAACAAATCTTTTAAAAATATTTAAAAATATAAAACGACGATATCTAAACTATATATTAATCATGTATAGATTTTTGGAAATTATTTTGAGTCAAATTTACTTTTGTTGACTTTTGCATATTAGTCTCGAGCATTAGGATTGTGGTACACTATGACTTGACCTAATTTGTTAGACAAATATTGACCAACACATAAATATATATAATTAATTTAGGTTCGTGAATCCGAGGCCAACCTTGCACTTGTTCAATGACGTTATATGTATTTTTACTACGAAATACAGTATGGTGAGTTTCATTTGCCTTTTTACCCTTTATATTTTTGGGACTGAGAATACATGCACTTTTATAAATGTTTGACGAAATAGACACAAGTAATTGAAACTACATTCTATGGTTGAATTATCGAAATCGAATATGCCCCTTTTTATTAAAGTCTGGTAATCTAAGAATTAGGGAACAGAAACCCTAATTGACGCGAATCCTAAAGATAGATCTATTGGGCCTAACAAACCCCATCCAAAGTACCGGATGCTTTAGTACTTTGAAATTTATATCATGTCCGAAGGAGGATCCCAGAATGATAGGGGATATTCTTATATGTATCTAGTTAATATCGGTTACCAGGTGTTCACCATATGAATGATTATTTTTGTCTCTATGCATGGGACGTATATTTATGAGAACTGAAAATGAAATTCTTGTGGTCTATTAAAATGATGGAAATAAATGATTATGATAAACTAATGAACTCACCAACCTTTTAGTTGACACTTTAAAGCATGTTTATTCTCAGGTGTTAAAGAAATCTTCCGCTGTGCATTTGCTCATTTTAAAGATATTACTTGGAGTCTTTCATAGCATATTTCGAAGAACGTTGCATTCCAGTCATTGAGTTCATCAAAGATTATTATTAAATCAATTTATAGTAGGATAGTGGATATTATGAAATGGTATGCATGCCTGTCAATTTTCGATGTAAAGAAAGTTTGTCTTTTAAAAACGAATGCAATGTTTGTAAAATGTATCATATAGAGGTCAAATACCTCGAAATGTAATCAACTATTGTGAATCGTTTATAATGTATATGAACGGGTCCTTTCAGTTGGTATCAGAGCGGTGGTCTTAGCGAACCAGGTCTGCATTAGTGTGTCTAACTGATAAGTCGATAGGATGCATTAGTGAGTCTGGACTTCGACCGTGTCTGCATGTCAAAAGTTTTGCTTATCATTTTGTGTCGAAAATTAACTACTTATCATCCTCAGGAAATTACCTGCTTATCATTTTTAGTCTAAGACACGTCTTGCTGCATTGATTGCATGAATAGTGTATAGACAAAAATTCATATCTTAGCATATCTGCTAAATCATATCTTATCGTATCTGTTACTTTAAACTTTGCCTGACATATCCCGCAAAGTCCTCCGTAATCTACGAAATCTTTTGATCTATATATATATATATATATATATATATATATATATATATATATATATATATATATATATATATATATATATATATATATATATATATATATATAATTAGAATACTATCCGTTAGCCAAAATCATTTCATATAAAAAAAAGCCTTTATCCAATCGTATGAAATACAATTCGTCATCATTTCAAGTCACTCAGATTCCGAAATGGAATCTCATTTAAGCTCTGAAAGCAGTGTGACCGGAATAGATCAACCAATCAGTCATCACCTATTCTGGATGAATTGGGGATGGGTTCGTAGCCTCCTCAATCATTGGAGACAAGAAGAAGGTGATCCCTTCCATCCACCACATTGCCCTCTTGACGAAGAACCTGAAGCACTTACCGGCGAACCTGTCCGAAACACCATTTTCTCGCTCATTTCTAGAGTATCTCGTCACGATTATATATTACATCAAATTTTAGATTTTATTTATCCGCTCGTCCGAACCGACAACCACCCCGATGTAATAGAAGAAGTCAACGAGCTTCGCGCTCGGGTAGTGGCTTTGGAGAATATGGTGCAGAGATTACAAACACCAGCAGCAGCATCAGCAGCATAACCAGTACCACCATCATCAACGCCAACAGTACCATTACCACCTCCAACCACAACCGCGTCGTAAACCTCAACTTCACAATCTGTCCTACGAGCATCAATGTCATACGCACCATAGATACCAAGGAGTACCAACAACAATAACTGATGAAGTATTAATTCATAACTTTATTGGAGAAACATTCCGCGGCGATTATGTAATCTCTAAATTCTTCGAGATTATCTAATCTAGCCCTGACCATAAATCAGTTAAGCGAACCAAAATGATAGAAGGAAGAGTAGAAACCCTAAAAAAAATGGTGTGTGATTAACAAGCTAAACTTGCTTTACCAACAGCATCAACAGTACCGTCAGCGTTACCAGCATCGTCAGTACAGTCAACATCCGAATCAACAACACCGATAACATTACAAACTCCGTCAGTTCAAGAATCACTGTGGACATCATTACGAATCAATAACGTGTATATTGTATCAACGAGTTATGAAGAATTAACTCATTCCCTCTGAAGAAATTATATGTATATTATATATATATATATATATATATATATATATATTGAAATAAATCTTTCCGTGCTAAGCTATTGTGTGTGAATCTTAACTACTCGGTTAATTCATATTACAAATATGCAATAATGTACGTCTTTTGGCCGCAACTTAACCAGCGTTAACTACAATCTCTGTCGCAATTCAACAAATTCCAATTCATAATAAATCAAGTATATATTTGATTTTACACTTTCATCATCGATGTACCCGAAACTTTTCAGATAACATCATTCGTACTTTGCGAAATTCACAAGAATTCCACGAACCGAACATCATACATCAACAAATAACGAATTATTGATTCATAATTTCAATGTCATTAAAGAAATACTGCGTAAAAGTTATGTACTTTTTAAAGCCTTTAGGGATTATTCAATTCTAGTTTCAACCGTAAATCAAATGAGTTTAATTTAACATTAACTCATTAAATCTATGTTACATCTGAAGAAAATATACATATATATATTTTCATAAAGACTGTAATAAAATTCTTTTTTACAAAATATTAATTGTGAAATTTTTTTTTAACGGGTAGGTAATACCCGAGAGATATATAAATTCACAATTAATATGTTACATTCTTCGAATCTGATTCAGCAAATCATCCATTATACTCCCTACTTTCACAACAATATACATTCTTTTATAGAAATCAAAACAACCATACTCATTCAAAATTTAATTACATATTCTGATTTTGAAATCTCAAAATTCAACTTGAGATATGACCAAAATCATCACTCTTAGATCCTTACATCTTTCACAAGCTATATTTTGTCATCAAAACTGTGTTAGAACATCAAATGTATGTTAACGATTATAATCTGTGTTCAAACCCTTTGAAAATTTCTGAAGACACTTCGAATGATGAGCAATCGAGATGATGATCCAACCACATGTTACCCACAGTTATGTACCCGAAAAACTCTTGAAACCAAAGTAAAAGTTTAAACAACGTATCTGCGTCAGATTCTTTGGCATTTATTAGCAAAAATAACTTTGCGACTCCTATTCAAAGTAGCCAGTTTTGTCACAGCTCCAGCAAGTCAACTTCGACTTTTCTGTCAGACTAACCTTATTATAACCTTGAGATATACACCATCGTTACCAGGGAACCTTTTACATTCTACCACATTATTAGCAGATGTACCAACAACTTCATTACCCTTTGACTTTAGCCTCTCCAAAAAGTCATTATAATTATTCATTGAAACCCCATCATTTACTCATTCGCATCTTGTAATGAGAATTGCCATACGAATCATTGGGAATTAGCAATCAGTATTTGAAATCTCGCAGCAAGTCTACACCAACAGTTATATGTGTATATATAACGTCTATCTTCTGGACTTAATTTGAATGTGAAGTTTCTGAAAAACACTCCGAACTACGAATTGGTTCTCCGAAAATGGAAAAAATGCTGATGAAGCAACAAAAACTATAAACGACTTTAAACGGTAAAAGCTGGATGATAATGATGAAGTGTGCTGGCAAAGCGCAGAAAAAGAGAAGTTTTGGAACTGGAAAACGGATTGAGCAAAGTAGGAAGGAGGCTGTGGACAAATTACAAAGACTGAACCTGGTTTCAAAGGATCCAAATGATTCAGTACCTGCTGAAGTCATTAACGAATACCTTGCTCCTGACTCTAAACTCCTGCGGACAATATTCTTCATCATCCTCTGATATTAGAAATTCTAAAATATCATCATATCTTTCATTATAAATATCCTCCATATTTCTGAAGATATTTTCTTAATTTTTTCTTATTTGAAATCATTTACCTCTTCGCGCTATCTGTATTACATCATAAAAGAAACTATTTTAGTTTCTAAATTCTGAAACATTCAAGTTTAAAATAGGAATATTTTGAAGTAGTGTTGGGAACTGAAGCATGAATTAGTATAATATAATGACACTTGATCAATGTGATTATATTACAGTAAGTCATGCTGAGTTTCTAAATGGAACGTGATGATTCACAGATCATAACATCATCATGTGCCATGTTATACGACTCTTGTATTCTATTTAACCTCTAAAATATCAAGAAAATATTTCTTGATGATTCGGCCTTTTCCAAGGCATTCTAGTAATTTGACAAGTCAAGATCGTGCCATCACAATTTCCTTCCTAGAACATTAACAATGTTCATTCCGAAATTCATATCTGTGAATTCTGGACCATTACAAGCAGTGCTTAATCGCAAGAAGAAGAAACGAAAGGACAAAACTCCGAAATCGAAATTGGGGTATAAATTGCAGCAAATAAAAGAGAGTATTAACTGTGAATGATAATGATTATAGAAGACAGAAGCAGAGACTTTGAAATATAAGGGAACATATAAAGCCCAATGACAAACCAGAAATTATAAACCATATATATCGATACATATAGAAATATAAAGACACGGGAGAACTAGAAACTCTATAAACCCAAGAGTATAGTAGAAGTAAATAGATTATTCCGGCGGTAGATGAAAAAGAAGAATGACCGATATGAAAGTTAGAAGTATATCGAGAATCAGAACTGGATGGAGCATATTGATGAATACTTTAAAATATTAGTTAAGGGGGAAAGAATAGAAGGTGATGAAACATGACTAGGAACTTAGAAATCAACAGATTTAACTCACACAATGGCGGAATAAGTGAATCAAACCCTCTAGTGAATAGGTTAAGTTTTTTTTTTGATTAATTTAGTCAAACCACAACTAAATCAAGTGTGATTAGATCAACACCTAGAGCTATTATTCACCACCTAGGTAATTTGGACTGAGAGAGAATCGGAGGAGCTCACTAGATTTGAGTGTGTGTAACAAATGAGAGGCTTAACCTAAAATGAAGAACATAAGACTTTATATACCCCTCCTGTTGACTCACCCATACGATTCATTCATCACACGTACGAGTTGGCTTCATCAGCCGTACGGGTGATCACTCACTCGTGTCTTCTCATTTAGGTTGTAATTGTGACTTAGCTCAGCATCAACCGTGCGTATGAGCCTGTCAGCCGTACTAGTGAGGCTTCACTTGTACGTCTGACTAAGTCTAACATAGTCAAACATCTAAATCTCGTTCCTACAGTTCCTGTAACCACATATAAACACGGATAGGATAATAACGAGCAATCATGGTGGCCTGTAAACTGTTGTACCTGCAATGGACGTGGGTAGATGTCTAGGGACTTGCATAAAATGCATCAACAGAAGGTGTGAGTTGTAAGGAAACGAAGGAGGTGAATTTATAAGAAAATCTCCGACAGAACAATTAAAATGGACGATCGCATTTAAAGCGGATCCTAATTCCCTTGATTACCGGAGAGTCAAATCTTATTAAGAAGATTTTCTTTAAATCCCTTGAAATCTGGGAATCAATCATATCTACGTCAAATGATAAGATGAATCCACACTTACTCATTTCACTCTCTATGTTAGCTTCATTCGTACTCTTCATATAAATGGATTGTTTATCCAAATTATTCGCTGATGATAAAACTCTAATTTTCAGCCCGTATGCATCATGAAAACATACTTATTATCATTCACGACCTTTCCACTCAAATTTCGGGACAAAATTTCTTTAACGGGTAGGTACTGTGACAACCCGGAAATTTCCAACCAAATTTAAACTTTAATCTTTATATGTTTTCGACAAGATACGCAATATTTGTTAAGTTAAATTTCAAGAATTTTAAACTATGTTCATACATTCATTCAACCTCGACCAAGTTCCAACGATTCACGAACCATTAAACGAATATGATTATATATGTATATGTGTATATATATATATTATAACTTGAAACGTAAACAAAATATTAGATTAAATACTTTATATAATTGTATCTGTTTCAAAATGTTTATCAATGGAATTAGAAGATAAGATCAAATGATTGAATTATCAGATATATTGAATTATGATTACAAGTCTCTGTTGAAAGGCCCATGTTGATTTGAGAAATCTTTCCATTTTAACAATATTCGGAAAATGGTAAAGTGATTTATAAATAAGAACAAATTGTCAATCATAGAGAACTAGACAAAGGATAGTGGAAGATTGAATCTCATAAAGACTCGATTGATCTATTTAGTTTCAAACGTACAAAAACGTTTTCAGTTTAAAAAGAACTTTATTATTAAAACGTATATAACTTTTATAAATATCTAGAACCACTTTTGATAACTCATTACTTAACTAGTATGATAAAGATAACGATATTTATATTTTATTTTATTAAATATATATAACGATTTAAATTAATATTATATATATTTATACGCGTATTATACGTACATAGTTTTATACTTTTACTATACTTAAACTTTACTTAAACTTTATTTTTACTTTACTTTAACTTTAAAAATTCACTTTAATAATTCATACTTTAATAATTCACTTTAATAATTCATACTTTAATAATTCACTTTAATAATTCATAATTTAATAATTAACTTTAATAATTTATACTTTAATAATTCACTTTAATAATTCAAAAATTTATTATAAATAGAATTCAATAGGTTTCATTATTTCATAGAAACTTGAAAATATTTTTCTCTAAACTCTCTCAATCGATTTACATATATATATTTACTCCGTATTATTTCAAGATATTATTAGTATACATAAAATATTACGACGGAGTGCTGTCCGAGTGATTTCAAAATTGTTTTTCGAGTAGGATAGGATTAAGGAAATTATGGGTTATAGTTATGGAGGTGATTGAGTATGGTTCATAGGTATACTCGTGAGGTTAATATAGTGTTTATCATTTCCGTTGCGTCTACGTACCTTTCCTGCAATATTGAATCTCAATATTGATACGTGAGTACTCATAATTTAACTTTTACATACTAATAGTGTATCCCTGACTAGTGCTCGAGTATTTAGGATTATGCATGCTTGTACTTTTGATATTGCCCTTAGACAGGTTAGGTTGAATCTTGAATTAGTTGCACTTGCGGTTGAGATAAGGTATAAGATATGCATGTCCTTGGAAAGCTAGCGAAAAATTAAGAACTTTTCCTTTAGATATCGAATGGTTTCGATGAACGGATTAGAAGTTATAATCAATTGAATTTTCGATTATCGTCGTTTTTATCATCGTTCTAGTTTTATCTTATTATTATCATTATTATTATCTTTATCAATAAAAGGGATTTATCATTAAAAATTGTTATTTTTTTTTTATTATTGCTATCGTTATTATCGTTAAAGTTATAATTAGTATTATTATTATTATCCAATTATTATTATTATTATTATTATTATTATTATTATTATTATTATTATTATTATTATTATTATTATTATTATTATTATTATTAGTATTATTATTATTATTATTATTATCATTATTAATATATATATCATTATTTAAAAATGGTTATTGTTATTGTTATTATTATTATTACTATATTATCATTAAGATAATTATTAGTATTATCGTTAATAATGTTATAGTAACTATCATTATTAATATTAGTGTAATTAAAACAAATATTTGTAACACCTAATTATTTTGATTACTATTATTATTATTATTATGAACACGATATAAAAGACGATTAAAAGCTATTAAACGAAACGATTAGGAAATAATGAGTAAGAGTATCATGATGAAATTAAAATATTATAAGATATTGATTTAGATAAAATTACCGTTCTTATTAGTTTTATCATTACTATTATTATTAAAAGTATCGTTAGTATTAAAACTATCATTTTAACAAAAATTATCATTTTAATAGAAATGTCATTGTTACTATAAAATATCATTATTATTATTATTTTAAATAGAATTATTATTTTAAAGATAATATTAAAAATTATCGTAAATATTAAAGTTATCATAATTAGAATTATCGTTTTATCATAATGTCATCTTAGTAATTATAAATATTGATATTTTTATAATAATAATTATTATTACAAAATAATACAACTTTTACTTACTATCATTATAGATATTATTTTATCAAATAAATATGTGATACAAACATATTTTACTACGTGTAATAACTAACTTTAATAATACCTATCATATTATCTTTATGATATTAAATGAACCCTATAAATTTTATTACTTAATATATATAAAAGTATATTTTATTATATAAATTTAATATAAAATTTTATTTATTAATAAATAAATTATATTATTTACTCTAATAAATCTTTTAAAAATATTTAAAAATATAAAACGACGATATTAAAACTATATATTAATCATGTATAGATTTTTGGAAATTATTTTGAGTCAAATTTACTTTTGTTGACTTTTGCATATTAGTCTCGAGCATTAGGATTGTGGTACACTATGACTTGACCTAATTTGTTAGACAAATATTGACCAACACATAAATATATATATAATTAATTTAGGTTCGTGAATCCGAGGCTAACCTTGCACTTGTTCAATGATGTTATATGTATTTTTACTACGAAATACAGTATGGTAAGTTTCATTTGCCTTTTTACCCTTTACATTTTTGGGACTGAGAATACATGCGCTTTTATAAATGTTTGACGAAATAGACACAAGTAATTGAAACTACATTCTATGGTTGAATTATCGAAATCGAATATGCCCCTTTTTATTAAAGTCTGGTAATCTAAGAATTAGGGAACAGACACCCTAATTGACGCGAATCCTAAAGATAGATCTATTGGGCATAACAAACCCCATCCAAAGTACCGGATGCTTTAGTACTTCTAAATTTATATCATGTCCGAAGGAGGATCCCGGAATGATAGGGGATATTCTTATATGTATCTAATTAATGTCGGTTACCAGGTGTTCACCATATGAATTATTATTTTTGTCTCTATGCATGGGACGTATATTTATGAGAACTGAAAATGAAATTCTTGTGGTCTATTAAAATGATGGAAATAAATGATTATGATAAACTAATGAACTCACCAACCTTTTGGTTGACACTTTAAAGCATGTTTATTCTCAGGTGTTAAAGAAATCTTTCGCTGTGCATTTGCTCATTTTAAAGATATTACTTGGAGTCTTTCATAGCATATTTTGAAGAACGTTGCATTCGAGTCATTGAGTTCATCAAAGATTATTATTAAATCAATTTATAGTATGATAGTGGATATTATGAAATGGTATGCATGCCTGTCAATTTTTGATGTAAAGAAAGTTTTTCTTTTAAAAACGAATGCAATGTTTGTAAAATGTATCATATAGAGGTCAAATACCTCGCAATGTAATCAACTATTGTGAATCGTTTATAATGTATATGAACGGGTCCTTTCACAAATAATATATATAGATGCGTCGATATGATATGTCAAAAACCTTGTATACGTGTCCCGATATTTAAAGTGCGTAAAATAAATAACATAAATTAAATGACGATAAATAAAATTGCGAGAATTTAAATTGCGATAAATAAATTGCGATAATTAAAATGTAATACGGAATTAACAGTTAACTAGGAACAGTTAGCTAGGATTTTGTTAGCGTGGTTTCTTAACAAAATTTCTCATAATTAATTTGTTTGTTTCTAACAAATTTTATTTTGTCTAATGTTTTCCTCATTATGCCACTTGTTGGATTCTGATAGGTCAAAATCCAAATATGAAATTGAATGAAAATAGTTATTCTGCGGTGAACGGATACGTATATCTGTGGTTGTAAATGATGGAATTTAACAACTTTAATAAACAACATGTTCTTAAAATATACATGTTCATAAAACCATTTTTATGATTTAAAGAAAACGGAAGCATGAATATAAGTTCATGTTAATTTGTTTAATCATTAAGTTAAATTCCATATTAATATCAAGTCATGAATCATGCTTACATATAAAAACAAGATGAGAAAATATATATTACCTCCTCAAGTTAATTGAGGGTGATATTGAAGAACAAGAAGGTGATAGAACCTCAAGCTATTGTGTACCAACACCACCCTTAAACTTGTTAGGAATTAAGACCCTTAATCACCTATGAACAAGCTCAAAACCCTTTGCTCTTACACCCAATTTTCTGGACAGCAGTAGGTTGAAGAGATGATGAGAATGCAAGCCTCAAAAGCATGAAACCTCAAGAGATTATACCCCAAACTTGATACCAACACCTAGTACTTATGTTAGGATTAATTGACACTTGAAAAACTAGCTTGCAAAGAAGAAAATGATCTTCCTTTTTGCCCTCAAAGCCCACGGCTCAAACAGCTGCAGAAGCAGTTTTTTTTTGCTCTAAAACTTGATATCTTTTCATGTGTGTTGTGGCATTTGGTCAACGTGCATGCTTATAGAGACTTGGGAAAGTATTGCACATTCTATGAAGAATCTTGTGCATGCTCTTAAACTTCCCATGCCACTACCATTTAAACACATATAATATACTTGTGGAATATAAAACTAAATTTATAAAATCAGTTTTTTTTTATATAAAACATGATTTTATAAAACACATTTTATAAACTTGTATATTATTTGTTATGTATATTTTGTAAAACCAATTTTATAAAATGTAACATAACTTAATGAATTATTTAACCTATAAATAATTAAATCCTTGTTACATAAGTTATTCCATAACTTATATAAACATATCAAGTAATATTATTTAAGAAACCTTTTCCTTAAAATTCAGGTGTCGCGTATTTAATCAATGATCCAATCGTTAAGATTAAATACCTATAAGGTGTCGGTAAGTTTGTTATTGGGTATGACCCGACTTGGATCATAACACATTAGCCACATTAATTTAATATATCTCTCGAGCATACGAAATACTTTCAATCTCCCACTTGCACGAGAAACATAAGAAATTAATGCAAGTGATGGATACCACCTAACAACGGTCTATCACCCCCAACATGTTATGACTTTGTGCCATTCAATAACATCATCCCTTTCGAGTTCCCATCTCGAATATGAATAGGTAAATCTTTCATTATTTCCTTTCGTCCTATATGTCATGTTAAATCCAAGAGACACAGAGTGATCACTCTCTTCTAGATTTAACTTTCTCAGGCCTTAGACATCCGACTCTCAACGAATAAGAGGGACAAATTCCATCTTGACTACATACGTCCTAAATATGTACCTTGCATTATACCTGAGCTCTTCCTTATGAACTACCATATTTCAGAATAGCGAAGGAAAGAATCAAGGCACAATACTTGGTAAATATCTGAACCCAATATGTATCTCAGGTCATAGGATACAATGATATTCGCCTTTACTCAAGATTACATGTGATCAACCACAAAGGCTCCATTTAGTAAATCTTGAGGGCGGGTCTTCCAATATTTGCATCCCACAAATATCTATGAACCTTGGTAGCAACCTTGCCCCACATTCAGTCCGTGAATGTATACCAATCCAAGTTCATAATAGTTTAAACCTCACACTTGTTCCCACGAATGTGATCGACTACGGAATTTAGAATAATTACTTATTCATGGATAAAATATGCAAAATAGGAACATGACTCAAAATAAATTAATACCATAATTATATTAATGAGTTTGAACAATTTCGTTCCGTTACAAAATACTTAAAACAGATCATGACCAATCACTAGAATATCGAATCCCTAATGCACAAACATGTCCTGTATGTTTTGATCCATGTAAGAGCTTCGTGAGAGGATCCGCTATATTAAGATCTGTGTAAACTTTACAAATACATATCTTTCCCTTTTCAACTTCATCCCTTATGTAGTTGAATCTCCGCTCAATGTGACGGGTCTTTTGGTGAGCACGAGGTTCTTTGATTTGAGCAATCGCACCCTCGTTGTCACAAAAGATCTCAAGAGGGTCCTGAATGGAAGGGACTACTCCTAAGTCGTCGATGAATTTCTTCATCCATGCAGCTTCCTGAGCTGCCAATGAGGCGGCAATGTATTCCGACTCTGTAGTGGATAATGCAACAACATCCTGTTTTGAACTCTTCCAAGAGACCGCACCTCCATTTAACGTGAAGACATAACCGGACTGTGATCGAGAATCATCTCGATCAGTTTGGAAACTCGCGTCCACGTAACCCTTTACAGCAAGTTCCTCCTCACCAGATCCATATATTAGAAACATATCCTTAGTCATCCTAAGGTATTTCAATATACTTTTAACCGCAATCCAATGACTGTTTCCTGGGTTATTCTGGTATCTACTTGTCAAGCTTAGGGCGCATGACACATCTGGTCTAGTGCATATCATTGCATACATGATCGACCCAATAGCAGATGCATAAGGGACTCTCTTCATTCTTTCTTGTTCATCTTTCGTGGTAGGGCACTGAGATGAACTGAGAGGCGTTCCTCTTTGAATAGGTACCAAACCACTCTTAGAGTTCTCCATCTTGAACCTTTTCAAGACCTTTTCAATGTATGCACTTTGATTCAAACCTATCAGTTTCTTGGATCTATTCCTATAGATCCCAATCCCCAAAACGTATTGTGCTTCTCCAAGATCCTTAATGGAGAAGCATTTACTTAGCCAAGTTTTAACTCCTTGCATTGCCAGAATATCATTTCCAAATAATAATATATCATCCACATATAGTACAAGGAACATGATAGTGCTCCCACTAGCTTTCTTATATACACAAGCTTCATCACCATTTTTAATGAAGCCAAATTTCTCGGCTTCCTCATTAAAACGATGATTCCACATTCTAGATGCTTGTTTCCATCCGTAGATTGACTTCTTTAACTTGCATACCTTTTTAGGATATTTCGGATCAACAAAACCTTCAGGCTGAACCATATAGACATCTTCCACAAGATATTCATTTAGGAAAGCGGTCTTGATATCCATTTGCCATATTTCATAATCATAATGAGCAGCAATGGCAAATAATATCCTAATAGACTTTAGCATTACCACAGGCGAAAACGTTTCATCATAGTCAACCCCTTGAGTTTGAGTGAAACCTTTTGCTACAAGTCTAGCTTTATATGTATCCAAGTTTCCATATATGTCGGTTTTCATTTTGAAAAGCCATTTACAATCAACTAGCGTTGAGCCAGTAGTTTGTACAACTAGTTCCCAAACTTGGTTGTCATACATGGATTGCATCTCAGCGTTCATGGCTTCCTGCCATTTATCCTTATCAATCCTTGATAAAGCATCTTGGTAGTTTATTGGTTCATCCAAATCAACCACATAGCAACCATCCATGAGAAACTCATATCTCTCAGGAGGATTACTAATTCTACCAGATTTGCGAACGTCTTGTGTATTTTGATCATCCATTTGATCACTTTCAACATTTTCATGTTGAGTGCTAGTATCAACCAATTGTGTATCATCTACTTGATCTCGAACCTCCTCAAGATCTATCTTCCTTTCACTATCACCTTCCATTAGGAACTTAGTTTCAAGGAATTCAGCCTTCCGAGCAACAAATACATTCTGTTCAGAAGGATCATAGAAATAATATCCCATATTATCCTTGGGATATCCTATGAAGATACACTTTGTGGATCGAGCATTTAACTTATTAGGGACTTAACGCTTAGGGTAAGCTTCACATCCTCATACCTTTAAGTATGATAGAGATGGAGGTTTTCCAAACCACATCTCATGAGGTGTTCGTTCCACTTTCTTGGTTGGGGCCATATTTAAAATACGAGCCGCGGAGCATAGACAATAACCCCAAAATGATAGAGGTAATGAGTGAAATGTCCCGTTCTTATTGATTAAAAACGTTCCATATTAATTGATTTCGTTGCGAGGTTTTGACCTCTATATGAGACGTTTTTCAAAGACTGCATTCATTTTAAAACAAACCATAACCTTTATTTCATCAATAAAGGTTTAAAAAGCTTTACGTAGATTATCAAATAATGATAATCTAAAATATCCTGTTTACACACGACCATTACATAATGGTTTACAATACAAATATGTTACAACAAAATAAGTTTCTTGAATGCAGTTTTTACACAATATCATACAAGCATGGACTCCAAATCTCGTCCTTATTTAAGTATGCGACAGCGGAAGCTCTTAATAATCACCTGAGAATAAACATGCTTAAAACGTCAACAAAAATGTTGGTGAGTTATAGGTTTAACCTATATATATCAAATCATAATAATAGACCACAAGATTTCATATTTCAATACACATCCCATACATAGAGATAAAAATCATTCATATGGTGAACACCTGGTAACCGACATTAACAAGATGCATATATAAGAATATCCCCATCATTCCGGGACACCCTTCGGATATGATATAAATTTCGAAGTACTAAAGCATCCGGTACTTTGGATGGGGCTTGTTGGGCCCGATAGATCTATCTTTAGGATTCGCGTCAATTAGGGTGTCTGTTCCCTAATTCTAAGATTACCAGACTTAATAAAAAGGGGCATATTCGATTTCGATAATTCAACCATAGAATGTAGTTTCACGTACTTGTATCTATTTTGTAAATCATTTATAAAACCTGCATGTATTCTCATCCCAAAAATATTAGATTTTAAAAGTGGGACTATAACTCACTTTCACAGATTTTTACTTCGTCGGAAAGTAAGACTTGGCCACTGGTTGATTCACGAACCTATAACAATATATACATATATATCAAAGTATGTTCAAAATATATTTACAACACTTTTAATATATTTTGATGTTTTAAGTTTATTAAGTCAGCTGTCCTCGTTAGTAACCTACAACTAGTTGTCCACAGCTAGATATACAGAAATAAATCGATAAATATTATCTTGAATCAATCCACGACCCAGTGTATACGTATCTCAGTATTGATCACAACTCAAACTATACATATTTTGGAATCAACCTCAACCCTGTATAGCTAACTCCAACATTCACATATAGAGTGTCTATGGTTGTTCCGAAATATATATAGATGTGTCGACATGATAGGTCGAAACATTGTATACGTGTCTATGGTATCTCAAGATTACATAATATACAATACAAGTTGATTAAGTTATGGTTGGAATAGATTTGTTACCAATTTTCACGTAGCTAAAATGAGAAAAATTATCCAATCTTGTTTTACCCATAACTTCTTCATTTTAAATCCGTTTTGAGTGAATCAAATTGTTATGGTTTCATATTGAACTCTATTTTATGAATATAAACAGAAAAAGTATAGGTTTATAGTCGGAAAAATAAGTTACAAGTCATTTTTGTAAAGGTAGTCATTTCAGTCGAAAGAACGACGTCTAGATGACCATTTTAGAAAACATACTTCCACTTTGAGTTTAACCATAATTTTTGGATATAGTTTCATGTTCATAATAAAAATCATTTTCTCAGAATAACAACTTTTAAATCAAAGTTTATCATAGTTTTTAATTAACTAACCCAAAACAGCCCGCGGTGTTACTACGACGGCGTAAATCCGGTTTTACGGTGTTTTTCGTGTTTCCAGGTTTTAAATCATTAAGTTAGCATATTATATAGATATAGAACATGTGTTTAGTTGATTTTAAAATTCAAGTTAGAAGGATTAACTTTTGTTTGCGAACAAGTTTAGAATTAACTAAACTATGTTCTAGTGATTACAAGTTTAAACCTTCGAATAAGATAGCTTTATATGTATGAATCGAATGATGTTATGAATATCATTACTACCTTAAGTTCCTTGGATAAACCTACTGGAAAAGAGAAAAATGGATCTAGCTTCAACGGATCCTTGGATGGCTCGAAGTTCTTGAAGCAGAATCATGACACGAAAACAAGTTCAAGTAAGATCATCACTTGAAATAAGATTGTTATAGTTATAGAAATTGAACCAAAGTTTGAATATGATTATTACCTTGTATTAGAATGATAACCTACTGTAAGAAACAAAGATTTCTTGAGGTTGGATGATCACCTTACAAGATTGGAAGTGAGCTAGCAAACTTGAAAGTATTCTTGATTTTATGAAACTAGAACTTTTGGAATTTATGAAGAACACTTAGAACTTGAAGATAGAACTTTAGAGAGATCAATTAGATGAAGAAAATTGAAGAATGAAAGTGTTTGTAGTTTTTTTTGGTCGTTGGTGTATGGATTAGATATAAAGGATATGTAATTTTGTTTTCATGTAAATAAGTCATGAATGATTACTCATATTTTTGTAATTTTATGAGATATTTCATGCTAGTTTCCAAATGATGGTTCCCACATATGTTAGGTGACTAACATGGGCTGCTAAGAGCTGATCATTGGAGTGTATATACCAATAGTACATACATCTAAAAGTTGTGTATTGTACGAGTACGAATACGGGTGCATACGAGTAGAATTGTTGATGAAACTGAACGAGGATGTAATTGTAAGCATTTTTGTTAAGTAGAAGTATTTTGATAAGTGTCTTGAAGTCTTTCAAAAGTGTATGAATACATATTAAAACACTACATGTATATACATTTTAACTGAGTCGTTAAGTCATCGTTAGTCGTTACATGTAAATGTTGTTTTGAAACCTTTAGGTTAACGATCTTGTTAAATGTTGTTAACCCAATGTTTATAATATCAAAAGAGATTTTAAATTATTATATTATCATGATATTATGATGTACGAATATCTCTTAATATGATATATATACATTAAATGTCGTTACAACGATAATCGTTACATATATGTCTCGTTTCAAAATCATTAAGTTGGTAGTCTTGTTTTTACATATGTAGTTCATTGTTAATATACTTAATGATATGTTTACTTATCATAATATCATGTAATTATATATATAACCATATATATGTCATCATATAGTTTTTACAAGTTTTAACGTTCGTGAATCACCGGTCAACTTGGGTGGTCAATTGTCTATATGAAACCTATTTCAATTAATTAAGTCTTAACAAGTTTGATTGCTTAACATGTTGGAAACATTTAATCATGTAAATATCAATCTCAATTAATATATATAAACATGGAAAAGTTCGGGTCACTACAGTACCTACCCGTTAAATAAATTTCGTCCCGAAATTTTAAGCAGTTGGAGGTGTTGACGTATCTTCTGGAAATAAATGCGGGTATTTCTTCTTCATCTGATCTTCATGCTCCCAGGTGAACTCGGGTCCTCTACGAGCATTCCATCGAACCTTAACAATTGGTATCTTGTTTTGCTTAAGTCTTTTAATCTCACGATCCATTATTTCGACGGGTTCTTCGATGAATTGAAGTTTTTTGTTGATTTGGATTTCATCTAACGGAATAGTGAGATCTTCTTTGGCAAAACATTTCTTCAAATTTGAGACGTGGAAAGTGTTATGTACAGCCGCAAGTTGTTGAGGTAACTCAAGTCGGTAAGCTACTGGTCCGACACGATCAATAATCTTGAATGGTCCAATATACCTTGGATTTAATTTCCCTCGTTTACCAAATCGAACAACGCCTTTCCAAGGTGCAACTTTAAGCATGACCATCTCTCCAATTTCAAATTCTATATCTTTTCTTTTAATGTCAGCGTAGCTCTTTTGTCGACTTTGGGTGGTTTTCAACCGTTGTTGAATTTGGATGATCTTCTCGGTAGTTTCTTGTATAATCTCCGGACCCGTAATCTGTCTATCCCCCACTTCACTCCAACAAATCGGAGACCTGCACTTTCTACCATAAAGTGCTTCAAACGGTGCCATCTCAATGCTTGAATGGTAGCTGTTGTTGTAGGAAAATTCTGCTAACGGTAGATGTCGATCCCAACTGTTTCCGAAATCAATAACACATGCTCGTAGCATGTCTTCAAGCGTTTGTATCGTCCTTTCGCTCTGCCCATCAGTTTGTGGATGATAGGCAGTACTCATGTCTAGACGAGTTCCTAATGCTTGCTGTAATGTCTGCCAGAATCTTGAAATAAATCTGCCATCCCTATCAGAGATAATAGAGATTGGTATTCCATCTCTGGAGACGACTTCCTTCAAATACAGTCATGCTAACTTCTCCATCTTGTCATCTTCTCTTATTGGCAGGAAGTGTGCTGATTTGGTGAGACGATCAACTATTACCCAAATAGTATCAAAACCACTTGCAGTCCTTGGCAATTTAGTGATGAAATCCATGGTAATGTTTTCCCATTTCCATTCTGGGATTTCAGGTTGTTGAAGTAGACCTGATGGTTTCTGATGCTCAGCTTTGACCTTAGAACACGTCAAACATTCTCCTCCGTATTTAGCAACATCGGCTTTCATACCCGGCCACCAAAAATGTTTCTTGAGATCCTTGTACATCTTCCCCGTTCCAGGATGTATTGAGTATCTGGTTTTATGAGCTTCTCTAAGTACCATTTCTCTCATATCTCCAAATTTTGGTACCCAAATCCTTTCAGCCCTATACCGGGTTCCGTCTTCCCGAATATTAAGATGCTTCTCCGATCCTTTGGGTATTTCATCCTTTAAATTTCCCTCTTTTAAAACTCCTTGTTGCGCCTCCTTTATTTGAGTAGTAAAGTTATTATGAATCATTATATTCATAGATTTTACTCGAATGGGTTCTCTGTCCTTCCTGCTCAAGGCATCGGCTACCACATTTGCCTTCCCCGGGTGGTAACGAATTTCAAAGTCGTAATCATTCAACAATTCAATCCACCTACGCTGCCTCATATTCAGTTGTTTCTGATTAAATATGTGTTGAAGACTTTTGTGGTCGGTATATATAATACTTTTGACCCCATATAAGTAGTGCCTCCAAGTCTTTAATGCAAAAACAACCGCGCCTAATTCCAAATCATGCGTCGTATAATTTTGCTCGTGAATCTTCAATTGTCTAGAGGCATAACAAATCACCTTCATTCGTTGCATTAATACACAACCGAGACCTTGCTTTGATGCGTCACAATAAATCACAAAATCATCATTCCCTTCAGGCAATGACAATATAGGTGCCGTAGTTAGCTTTTTCTTCAATAACTGAAACGCATTCTCTTGTTCATCCTTCCATTCAAATTTCTTTCCTTTATGCGTTAATGCAGTCAAGGGTTTTGCTATTCTGGAAAAGTCTTGGATGAACCTTCTGTAGTAACCAGCTAGTCCTAAAAACTGGCGTATGTGTTTCGGAGTTTTCGGGGTTTCCCACTTTTCAACAGTTTCTATCTTTGCCGGATCCACCTTAATACCTTCTTTGTTCACTATGTGACCGAGGAATTGAACTTCTTCCAACCAAAATGCACACTTTGAAAACTTAGCGTACAATTCTTCCTTCCTCAATACTTCTAACACCTTTCTCAAATGTTCACCGTGTTCTTGGTCATTCTTTGAGTAAATAAGTATTTCATCAATGAAAACAATGACAAACTTGTCAAGGTATGGTCCACACACTCGGTTTATAAGGTCCATGAACACAGCTGGTGCATTAGTTAAACCAAACGGCATGACCATAAACTCGTAATGACCGTAACGTTTTCTGAAAGCAGTCTTTGGAATATCATCTTCTTTCACCCGCATTTGATGATACCCGGAACGTAAGTCAATCTTTGAATAAACAGACGAGCCTTGTAGTTGATCAAATAAGTCGTCGATTCTCGGTAGTGGGTAGCGGTTCTTAATGGTAAGTTTGTGCAACTCTCGGTAGTCTATACACAACCTGAATGTACCATCTTTCTTCTTGACAAACAAAACAGGAGCTCCCCACGGTGATGTGCTTGGTCGAATGAAACCACGCTCTAAAAGTTCTTGTAATTGGCTTTGCAGTTCTTTCATCTTGTTGGGTGCGAGTCTGTAAGGAGCACGAGCTATTGGTGCAGCTCCTGGTACAAGATCTATTTGAAATTTAACGGATCGATGTGGGGGTAATCCCGGTAATTCTTTCAGAAATACATCGGGAAATTCTTTTGCAATGGGAACATCATTGATGCTCTTTTCTTCAGTTTATACTTTCTCGACGTGTGCTAGAACAGCATAGCAACCTTTTCTTATTAGTTTTTGTGCCTTCAAATTACTAATAATATGTAGCTTCGTGTTGCCCTTTTCTCCGTACACCATTAAGGGTTTTCCTTTTTCTCGTATAATGCGAATTGCATTTTTGTAACAAACGATCTCTGCTTTCACTTCTTTCAACCAGTCCATACCGATTATCACATCAAAACTCCCTAACTCTACTGGTATCAAATCAATCTTAAATGTTTCGCTAACCAGTTTAATTTCTCGATTCCGACATATATTATCTGCTGAAATTAATTTACCATTTGCTAATTCGAGTAAAAATTTACTATCCAAAGGCGTCAATGGACAACTTAATTTAGCACAAAAATCTCTACTCATATAGCTTCTATCCGCACCCGAATCAAATAAAACGTAAGCAGATTTATTGTCAATAAGAAACGTACCCGTAACAAGCTCCGGGTCTTCCTGTGCCTCTGCCGCATTAATATTGAAAACTCTTCCGCGGCCTTGTCCATTCATGTTCTCCTTGTTCGGGCAATTTCTAATAATGTGGCCCGGTTTTCCACATTTATAACAAACTACATTGGCATAACTTGCTCCGACACTACTTGCTCCGCCATTACTCGTTCCGACACCATTTGTTCCTTTCGTTCTATTAACCCCTGGTCCGTAGACCTCACACTTCGCCGCGCTATGACCATTTCTTTTACACTTGTTGCAAAATTTGGTGCAGAACCCCGAGTGATACTTTTCACACCTTTGGCATAGCTGCTTCTGATTGTTGTTGTTGTTGCGGTTATTATTGTTGTTGGGATGATTGTTGTAGTTGCTGTTGTTGTTGTTGTTGTTGTTGTTGTTGTTGTTGTTGGGCCGTTTGTTGTAGTTGCGATTGATGTTGCGATTGTTGGGATAATTGTTGCGATTATTGTTGTAATTGCTGTTGTTGTTGTATTGGTGATTCTTATCACCGTTTTCCTCCCACTTTCTTTTGACTTGCTTCACATTGGCCTCTTCAGCAGTCTGTTCTTTAATTCTTTCTTCAATCTGGTTCACTAGTTTGTGAGCCATTCTACATGCCTGTTGTATAGAGGCGGGCTCGTGTGAACTTATATCTTCTTGGATTCTTTCCGGTAATCCTTTCACAAACGCGTCGATCTTCTCTTCCTCATCTTCGAATGCTCCCGAACACAATAGACACAATTCTGTGAATCGTCTTTCGTACGTGGTAATATCAAATCCTTGGGTTTGTAACCCTCTAAGTTCTGTCTTGAGCTTATTGACCTCGGTTCTGGGACGGTACTTCTCGTTCATCAAGAGCTTGAATGCTGACCACGGTAGTGCGTAAGCATCATCTTGTCCCACTTGCTCTAGATAGGTATTCCACCCTGTTAATGCAGAACCTGTGAAGGTATGCGTAGCGTACTTCACTTTGTCCTCTCCAGTACACTTACTTATGGCAAACACCGATTCGACCTTCTCGGTCCACCGTTTCAATCCGATCGGTCCTTCGGTTCCATCAAATTCTAAAGGTTTGCAGGCAGTGAATTCTTTGTACGTGCATCCTACACGATTTCCTGTACTGCCAGATCCAAGGTTATTGTTGGTATGTAGCGCAGCCTGTACTGCGGCTATGTTTGAAGCTAGAAAAGTACGGAATTCCTCTTCATTCATATTCACGGTGTGTCGAGGAGTCGGTGCCATTTCCTTCAAAATAGTCAAATGGAACAAGTTAATCATACAGAATATTAAGAGTAGTTAATAGTATTTCGTAGCATAATATGAACTCATTTATAAAAGCTTTTTCTTCATATTAGCGTTTTATAAGTTTAAATTCGGGTAGTACCTACCCGTTAAGTTCATACTTAGTAGCTAATATACAATTCAACTACTACAATTCTATATGAAAAACTGATTATAATAATATTTCGCGTTCAAACTTTTACACAATATTTTACAAACTTACAATACCGCTTATTTTACATATAGCATGAAATATAGCACACAATATATTTGATACAAGATGGTTGTGAAGATAATTCTAGCTAGTACACAAGTCGTTCAGCAAAGGCAATAAAAACACGTAATTCATACGTCCAGAAACAAGTCATGCATTCTGGTTTTACTAGGATTACTTCCCATCCTTGGTCTTGTGGAACATAACCGTTATGGCCGTTGATAAAACAGCGTGTTGTAACGTCGTCAAAGGGACGAGGGTTACGTAATGTCCAACAGTCCCGTAACAATCTAAAAACCTCATTTCTTACCCCAATTACCGACTCTGTCACTTGTGGGAACGTTTTGTTTAATAGTTGTAGCCCGATGTTCTTGCTCTCACTTTGGTGAGAAGCGAACATTACTAATCCGTAAGCATAACATGCTTCTTTATGTTGCATGTTAGCCGCTTTTTCTAAATCACGAAGTCCTATATTCGGATATACTGAGTCAAAATAATTTCTTAACCCGTTGCGTAAAATAGCATTTGGGTTCCCCGCAATATATGCGTCAAAGTAAACACATCGTAACTTATGGATTTCCCAATGTGATATCCCCCATCTTTCGAACGAAAGCCTTTTATAAACCAAGGCATTCTTGGAACGTTCTTCGAATGTCTTACAAACTGATCTCGCCTTAAATAGTTGTGCCGTAGAATTCTGACCGACTCTAGACAAGATTTTATCAATCATGTCTCCGGGTAGGTCTCTTAAAATATTGGGTTGTCTATCCATTTTGTGTTTTTATACTGTAAAATAGACAAGAGTTAGATTCATAAAAAAAATACTTATTAATACAAGCAATTTTTGCATATATCATAAAGCATAAGCACACTATATTACATATATTACGCCACACGAATACAACTATCTTATTCCGACTCGCTTGTTTCTTCCTCTTCGGTTTTGGATCGTTTTGCCAAGTTTCTTGGGATATATGATGTTCCCCTAATACGAGCCGTCGTTGTCCACATTGGTTTAGAAAAACCTGGTGGTTTAGAGGTTCCCGGGTCATTGTTACAACTTAAGGACTTCGGGGGTTGACGATACATATAAAGTTCATCGGGGTTGGAATTAGATTTCTCTATTTTTATGCCCTTTCCCTTATTATTTTCTTTTGCCTTTTTAAATTCAGTTGGGGTAATTTCTATAACATCATCGGATTTCTCGTCGGAATTCGATTCATCGGAGAATTGGTAATCCTCCCAATATTTTGCTTCCTTGGCGGAAACACCATTGACCATAATTAACCTTGGTCGGTTGGTTGAGGATTTTTTTTTACTTAACCGTTTTATTATTTCCCCCACCGGTTCTATTTCTTCATCCTGTTCCGATTCTTCTTTCGGTTCCGATTCTTCTTCCGGTTCCGACTCTTCTTCCGGTTCCTCTTCGGGAACTTGTGAATCAGTTCACGAATCATTCCAATTTACATTTGACTCTTCATTATTATTAGGTGAGTCAATGGGACTTGTTCTAGAGGTAGACATCTATCACATAATATCAAACGCGTTAAGAGATTAATATATCACATAATATTCACATGTTAAAAATATATAGTTTCCAACAAAATTTGTTAAGCAATCATTTTTCAAGTAAACACGGTCGAAGTCCAGACTCACTAATGCATCCTAACAAACTCGATAAGACACACTAATGCAAAATTCTGGTTCTCTAAGACCAACGCTCGGATACCAACTGAAATGTCCCGTTCTTATTGATTAAAAACATTCCATATTAATTGATTTCGTTGCGAGGTTTTGACCTCTATATGAGACGTTTTTCAAAGACTGCATTCATTTTAAAACAAACCATAACCTTTATTTCATCAATAAAGGTTTAAAAAGCTTTACGTAGATTATCAAATAATGATAATCTAAAATATCATGTTTACACACGACCATTACATAATGGTTTACAATACAAATATGTTACAACAAAATAAGTTTCTTGAATGCAGTTTTTACACAATATCATACAAGCATGGACTCCAAATCTCGTCCTTATTTAAGTATGCGACAGCGGAAGCTCTTAATAATCACCTGAGAATAAACATGCTTAAAACGTCAACAAAAATGTTGGTGAGTTATAGGTTTAACCTATATATATCAAATCATAATAATAGACCACAAGATTTCATATTTCAATACACATCCCATACATAGAGATAAAAATCATTCATATGGTGAACACCTGGTAACCGACATTAACAAGATGCATATTTAAGAATATCCCCATCATTCCGGGACACCCTTCGGATATGATATAAATTTCGAAGTACTAAAGCATCCGGTACTTTGGATGGGGCTTGTTGGGCCCGATAGATCTATCTTTAGGATTCGCGTCAATTAGGGTGTCTGTTCCTTAATTCTTAGATTACCAGACTTAATAAAAAGGGGCATATTCGATTTCGATAATTCAACCATAGAATGTAGTTTCACGTACTTGTGTCTATTTTGTAAATCATTTATAAAACCTGCATGTATTCTCATCCCAAAAATATTAGATTTTAAAAGTGGGACTATAACTCACTTTCACAGATTTTTACTTCGTCGGAAAGTAAGACTTGGCCACTGGTTGATTCACGAACCTATAACAATATATACATATATATCAAAGTATGTTCAAAATATATTTACAACACTTTTAATATATTTTGATGTTTTAAGTTTATTAAGTCAGCTGTCCTCGTTAGTAACCTACAACTAGTTGTCCACAGCTAGATATACAGAAATAAATCGATAAATATTATCTTGAATCAATCCACGACCCAGTGTATACGTATCTCAGTATTGATCACAACTCAAACTATACATATTTTGGAATCAACCTCAACCCTGTATAGCTAACTCCAACATTCACATATAGAGTGTCTATGGTTGTTCCGAAATATATATAGATGTGTCGACATGATAGGTCGAAACATTGTATACGTGTCTATGGTATCTCAAGATTACATAATATACAATACAAGTTGATTAAGTTATGGTTGGAATAGATTTGTTACCAATTTTCACGTAGCTAAAATGAGAAAAATTATCCAATCTTGTTTTACCCATAACTTCTTCATTTTAAATCCGCTTTGAGTGAATCAAATTGCTATGGTTTCATATTGAACTCTATTTTATGAATCTAAACAGAAAAAGTATAGTTTTATAGTCGGACAAATAAGTTACAAGTCATTTTTGTAAAGGTAGTCATTTCAGTCGAAAGAACGACGTCTAGATGACCATTTTAGAAAACATACTTCCACTTTGAGTTTAACCATAATTTTTGGATATAGTTTCATGTTCATAATAAAAATCATTTTCTCAGAATAACAACTTTTAAATCAAAGTTTATCATAGTTTTTAATTAACTAACCCAAAACAGCCCGCGGTGTTACTACGACGGCGTAAATCCGGTTTTACGGTGTTTTTCGTGTTTCCAGGTTTTAAATCATTAAGTTAGCATATCATATAGATATAGAACATGTGTTTAGTTGATTTTAAAATTCAAGTTAGAAGGATTAACTTTTGTTTGCGAACAAGTTTAGAATTAACTAAACTATGTTCTAGTGATTACAAGTTTAAACCTTCGAATAAGATAGCTTTATATGTATGAATCGAATGATGTTATGAACATCATTACTACCTTAAGTTCCTTGGATAAACCTACTGGAAAAGAGAAAAATGGATCTAGCTTCAACGGATCCTTGGATGGCTTGAAGTTCTTGAAGCAGAATCATGACACGAAAACAAGTTCAAGTAAGATCATCACTTGAAATAAGATTGTTATAGTTATAGAAATTTAACCAAAGTTTGAATATGATTATTACCTTGTATTAGAATGATAACCTACTGTAAGAAATAAAGATTTCTTGAGGTTGGATGATCACCTTACAAGATTGGAAGTGAGCTAGCAAACTTGAAAGTATTCTTGATTTTATGAAACTAGAACTTTTGGAATTTATGAAGAACACTTAGAACTTGAAGATAGAACATGAGAGAGATCAATTAGATGAAGAAAATTGAAGAATGAAAGTGTTTGTAGTTGTTTTTGGTCGTTGGTGTATGGATTAGATATAAAGGATATGTAATTTTGTTTTCATGTAAATAAGTCATGAATGATTACTCATATTTTTGTAATTTTATGAGATATTTCATGCTAGTTGCCAAATGATGGTTCCCACATGTGTTAGGTTACTCACATGGGCTGCTAAGAGCTGATCATTGGAGTGTATATACCAATAGTACATACATCTAAAAGCTGTGTATTGTACGAGTACGAATACGGGTGCATACGAGTAGAATTGTTGATGAAACTGAACGAGGATGTAATTGTAAGCATTTTTGTTAAGTAGAAGTATTTTGATAAGTGTCTTGAAGTCTTTCAAAAGTGTATGAATACATATTAAAATACTACATGTATATACATTTTAACTGAGTCGTTAAGTCATCGTTAGTCGTTACATGTAAATATTGTTTTGAAACCTTTAGGTTAACGATCTTGTTAAATGTTGTTAACCCAATGTTTATAATATCAAAAGAGATTTTAAATTATTATATTATCATGATATTATGATGTACGAATATCTCTTAATATGATATATATACATTAAATGTCGTTACAACGATAATCGTTACATATATGTCTCGTTTCAAAATCATTAAGTTAGTAGTCTTGTTTTTACATATGTAGTTCATTGTTAATATACTTAATGATATGTTTACTTATCATAATATCATGTTAACTATATATATAACCATATATATGTCATCATATAGTTTTTACAAGTTTTAACGTTCGTGAATAACCGGTCAACTTGGGTGGTCAATTATCTATATGAAACCTATTTCAATTAATTAAGTCTTAACAAGTTTGATTGCTTAACATGTTGGAAACATTTAATCATGTAAATATCAATCTCAATTAATATATATAAACATGGAAAAGTTCAGGTCACTACAATGAGCTTCTAGCCATCATAGATCGAACCATATCCATTAGGGTTCGGTTCCTCCTTTCGAAAACTCCATTTAGTTGGGGTGTTCCAGGAGGAGTGAGCTGCGAGATAATTCCACAACTTTTAAGATGATCTTGGAAAGCATCGCTTAGGTATTCACCTCCTCTATCGGTACGAAGTACCTTGATTGTCTTATTGAGTTGATTTTGTACTTCGTTTTGATACACTTTGAATGCTTCAAAAGTTTCGTCCTTATGTCTTAACAAGTAGACATATCCAAAACGACTGAAGTCATCAATGAAAGTAACGAAGTATCTTTCACCATTCCGAGTTATGGGCTTAAAGGGTCCACATACATCCGAATGTATTAATCCTAATAAGTCCTTAGCCCTTTCGTAGGTCCCTTTGAAAGGTGCTTTAGTCATTTTGCCTTGTAAACAAGATTCACATACATAAAACGAGTCTAGTTCATTTGATTTCAAAAGGAAATTCTTTTGAAGTGTATGCATTCGATTCTTGTTTATGTGACCAAGGCGAAAATGCCATAAGTAGGAATCACTCAAATCCCTTTTGAGTTTCTTGGTGCTAGTATGGTATATTGAGTTACTAGATGATGTGTCATCATGAACCAATTCATAAATTCCATTTGAAGGTGAAGCCTTAAAATTGAATACATTATCTAAATAAACGTGGATATCATCATTAACAAAATTAAGATAAAAACCACATTGTTTTAAACGGGAAACTGAAATAATGTTTCGACATAAATCCGGTGCATACAAAACATTGTTCAAAATAAGTTCCAAACCACTTGGAAGCTTTAATACAAAGTCTCCTTGAGCCTTCACTTGCACTTTGGCTCCATTACCTATAAAGAGACTTGATGTTCCTGTTTGCTTGCTACTTCTTTTGAACCCCTGCAAAGAATTGCAAATGTGAGTTCCACATCCAGTGTCTAATACCCATGTATTAGAACAAGTAATACTAAGCTCTATATATACCATATATATATTACCTGAGGTTTGCCCCGCATCCCTCTTTTCCTTCAACTCCTTAAGGTAGACCGGGCAGTTGCATTTCCAGTGACCCATTTCACCGCAACCGAAGCACGGGTCTTCCTTGAGGTTTGCTTGTCCGGCAACCTTTTGCTTCTGGTTCTTGTTTTTGGTTGGGGTAACCATCCTCCCCTTTCCCTTGCCTTGATGGGCGGGTCCTTTCCTCTTAGCCGCCTTTAGCTTAGAGGTGTTGTTACCTTTGAACCCATCATCATTAATCATTAACACGGGTGAAGCCCTCTTACCCATGCTAGCTTCCGCCGTCCTAAGCATGCCATGAAGTTCGCCAATGGTCTTATCCATCCCATTCATATTGTAATTAATTACAAATTGGTCAAACCTCTTTGACAAGGAGTTTAGGATAAGATCCGTGGCTAGCTCATTAGATATGTTGAGATTAAGACAGTTTGCGCGATCAATGAGGCTTTTCATCTTAAGGACATAAGATGAAACGGATTGGGAGTCGTCCATACGACATGCATGAAGCTCTCGAACGGTCTCGAAGCGCTCGACACATGCTTGTTGAAGGAACATCTCCTTCAATTGCGTGATCATGTCGTATGCAATATGATGCTCGAAATCCTTTTGGAGTTCAGGTATCATAGTCCCAAGCATTAGGCAAGCGACTTGCACCAAATCCGCGCAATACTTATCCCAATAAGCCATGCCTTCCGTATCATCCTCGTCGGGTTGATCGGGAATGGGGTCTTCCAACACATACGCCTTATCCTTAAGTTTGAGGACAATCCTAAGATTGCGGAACCAATCCATAAAGTTCGTATGGTTGAGTTTGTCTTTCTCGAGGAGAGACCTTAACGATAGGTTGTTCAAGTTAATAGGTGCGTTTTGCATGTTGTTGTTATTGGCGGCCATCTACAAAATTTAACAAAGTTCATTTAAGTATCGATTTTAAATTTAATAAACAATACCCTTTTAAATTTTAATTGACTTATTAAATATTAGAATCCAACGGTAAATCAAATTTCGGTTAGGTGACCTTTATCCCGTTATTTGATTTAGCTAGGTAGTCATTTATATGACAATTGCAATCCTTTTGCAACTTCTAAATTATGGGATCATGCAATCCTTTTGCATGGCATATTTATCCCATCAACGCCTATTTGTTCCTCATGCTTCGGTGGCCCTAAGTTCATGATTCTCAAATCAAGTCGTCCTACTTGTGTAAACATGTAAAATTAACATACAAGTAGTTAGGTGACCTTTATCCCACAAGCATGCGAATTTTACCTTAACCATATTAGTTAGCTCATAACGGTTAGGTGACCTTTATCCCATTATGAGTTCCCTACTATGTTTAAGTGTCCCACAAAAGGATGGCGTTAAACTTGTTTACCTTGTCGATTAAGGGATTTTAAGTTTTCGTTAATTCTAGTTTAAGAAAACATTTATGCCATACACCAACATGCATTTAGTGTATGGTTCATTTGAAATCCATTTTCAAGTCTTGTAATTTTAGCCAATTACTTGATATAAACCATTTTATATATATGATCCTTATCATGTTCTTAATAACCGTTTATTAATGTCCTTTTAGCCGTTTTTAATTTAGCCATTTAAATTGACGTTTTGCATGTCGTTAATAATTTAACCAATTAAATTGTAGTTATGCTTGTTGTTAACTTGAGTGATAACTTGTTGTAGTAACATACACAATCCACAATCATACAAGAAATATAACAACCACGCATGCAAACCAATGTGTCCACAATCAAGCCAATTTGGTAGACATTCGTTTAGCCGAAAACAAATGTCACCGGTTAAGGGTTATAACACTAAGTAGGAGATTTCAAAATCTCCCACTTAATCTTGCATCCAAATGCATCTTCCAAGTCTTCATCTTGTATCTTCATTTTTACAAAAAACATATCCTAATACATTTTTCTAGAAAATGAAAATACAACCTAATCTATTTTACATACCAAATATAAAATAAATTACATAACCAAAATAACAATATTACAAACCAACTTGAATGAATATTACAACCACATGAATGAATTAATATTACATACCAAATGAATTATTAATAATCATCCAAACATACAACCATTCAAACAAAAGGTCAAGGCTTGATTGTGAACTTCAACATACAACAAATTTGACCAATTTGCAAGTTCCAAACCCATTTGGAACTCTTCCTAAAATCGGCCAACTATACCAACCCTCCTAAACCCGAAAGTTTTTGCATTCCATATTCATGCATGTACTTAGAATGCAAATATAGCGGGTTTAAAGGCCATATAAGAAGCATAATCCATAGACTTCGGCTCTAGATACCATTGATGGAATTTAACAACTTTAATAAACAACATGTTCTTAAAATATACATGTTCATAAAAACATTTTTATGATTTAAAGAAAGTGGAAGCATGAATATAAGTTCATGTTAATTTGTTTAATCATTAAGTTAAATTCCATATTAATATCAAGTCATGAATCATGCTTACATATAAAAACAAGATGAGAAGATATATATTACCTCCTCAAGTTAATTGAGGGTGATATTGAAGAACAAGAAGGTGATAGAACCTCAAGCTATTGTGTACCAACACCACCCTTAAACTTGTTAGGAATTAAGACCCTTAATCACCTATGAACAAGCTCAAAACCCTTTGCTCTTACACCCAATTTTCTGGACAGCAGTAGGTTGAAGAGATGATGAGAATGCAAGCCTCAAAAGCATGAAACCTCAAGAGATTATACCCCAAACTTGATACCAACACCTAGTGCTTATGTTAGGATTAATTGACACTTGAAAAACTAGCTTGCAAAGAAGAAAATGATCTTCCTTTTTGCCCTCAAAGCCCACGGCTCAAACAGCTGCAGAAGCAGTTTTTTTTCCCTCTAAAACTTGATATCTTTTCATGTGTGTTGTGGCATTTGGTCAAGGTGCATGCTTATAGAGACTTGGGAAAGTATTGCACATTCTATGAAGAATCTTGTGCATTCTCTTAAACTCCCCATGCCACTACCATTTAAACACATATAATATACTTGTGGAATATAAAACTGAATTTATAAAATCAGTTTTTTTTTTATATATAAAACATGATTTTATAAAACACATTTTATAAACTTGTATATTATTTGTTATGTATATTTTGTAAAACCAATTTTATAAAATGTAACATAACTTAATGAATTATTTAACCTATAAATAATTAAATCCTTGTTACATAAGTTATTCCATAACTTATATAAACATATCAAGTAATATTATTTAAGAAACCTTTTCCTTAAAATTCAGGTGTCGCGTATTTAATCAATGATCCAATCGTTAAGATTAAATACCTATAAGGTGTCGGTAAGTTTGTTATTGGGTATGACCCGACTTGGATCATAACACATTAGCCACATTAATTTAATATGTCTCTCGGGCATACGAAATACCTTCAGTAAATGACTGTTGAATCAGATTTGAAAGAATGTACAGTGTAATTTATTAATGTAAAATCTAAATATTCCTCGGGTATTACCTACCCGTTAAAATATTTTCACCATTAACAGTTTGTACGAAAGAATATTTTTAATTACAATATTTGTGAAAATATACTTACACATATATTTTCTTCAGATGTAATCATGGATTTAATGAGTCAATGTGATATTAAACTCATCAAATTTACGGCTAGAACTAAAGTACATAATCTCTAAAATATTAGAGATTACATAATCGCCATGAAGGACGAAGATAGTTTATGTAGAACGATTCGTAGAACGATGATTATGCGTGAGGTTGAGACGTGTGATGATGATGTTATTGTTGTTGGTACTGGTTATGCTGCTGGTGCTACTGATGGTGGTACTATTGCTGTTGGTGCTACAAGTGTTGTTGGTGCTGAGGTTGGTGATGATGTTGGTGTAGTAAGTATAGCTTGTAAATCACGCACCATTCTTGTCAGGGTTTCTATCCTACCCTCTATCATTTCTATCCCTCCACTCATCTGATTTGATAGATCTTGATTATCAATTCGAAGTTCCCTAACTTCTTCTAATATTCCCCTTCGATTGGTATTCGGAAGTAGAGGTTGAATATTTTCTGAGATTGCAGTAATGCAACCTTCGAGGTGGAAAACTTTAGCAAGAAGGGTGAATACAGTGTTGCGCATAGGTTCACCGGTGAGTACATCGTTTTCTCCGATATTAGGAGGTAAGTTTGGTTCTCGGTAGGGCTCGCCTTCTTCATTTCTCCATCGAGTGAGTAAGTCTCGGACCCACCCCCATCTCCTCCAAAAAGAAAAATAGCTAAACGGTGGAGACACTTCGGGTTCATTGACTTCGGAGTCTACTTTAATACGCATTTCGAAATTGCTTCCGGAACTAATGGAATCCAAGCTAGGTGTAGGATCCATCTCTTATGATCAGTTAGAGGATTTTCGATATGAAATGATTTTCGGTTATCGGATAATATTCTAATTATATAGAATATCTAATATAGTACAGAAGATCCCGTAGATTACGGAGGAAATTAAGGAAACGTGTCAGATAAAGTCTACAGTAATAGGTACGCTAAGATATGGATTTGTCTATACACTATTCATGCAAACAATGAAATAAGATGTAATGACCTGGAATTTTCCGACCAAATTATACTTATGAGATTATTATTTACATAAATTAAACCACACCAACATGATAAGCAATCCAAATTGTTGAGACTTGTGTTTTTGAAAAGAGTTTTACACAACGTTTGACTGTCCAATATGACCGATGATATCACGAACTATATAACATACGATAATTATACGTTTGTGTATATATATGTATTTATATATATTTAACATGATCTAAGGATGGTTTAACATCTCATTGTATACTAATGACAATGAGTTATAAGTATATTTTGAAACTACTAACTTAAGTTTTCAAAACGATAACTATACGTAACATTCTTTGATATATATACTTATAATCTATAATGCTTATACATGTATCGTATATATAATGTATTTAATCACTTTTTAAGGACTTAAATACATAAAACAATATAAGTATATTCACAAAAGATAGCTATATTTGAATTCTCGTTCCGTTTCCTCAAGATTTCTATACGTATATCTAGGGTATATGTACCCGTATCATACCCAGCTTCTATACGTATTTGCTATTGTTATATACACATCAAATCAACATCCTAATCAACATTATTACTGCCCTAGATATGAGGTAACTAGGATTTGTCAAGTAGTATGAATTATTAGTAAGAAAACAAAATTAGGAATCCTTTTCTTTCTTTATAAACTAAAAACGTTTTTATAAATGAACACCATTTCTTCACTCCATTTTCTCATATCTACACCCTCATTTATCTCTCAAAATACTCCTAACTTCATACTTGATCATCTCCAAGCATTTTCCCCATCATTTAGCTTCAATTACAAGCTTTAAACACCATAAGAAAACTCTTTCAAGAACATATCAAAATAACCACCCATTTGAAGAAGTTTACTTCCAACCTTTTGATCTAACTCCACCACTCTTTGATTCTAAGATTATTTCTTATTTTTTGCAGTAAATTTGTCCAAGTAACTTGAGGTAGTAACCCTGTTCATAATCTTATTCAATTCATATTCATATAGCTATCTTATTTTGTGGTATAAAATTTTAACAACAAGAACATGGTTTGAATGATTTCAAAATTGTTCGCAAACTAAATAGATCCTTCTAACTTGACTTTTAAAACACTTCAAGACCTGTAATATATCATAATGATATGCTAACCTAACAAAATATAACTTGGTTTTACAAAGAACATCTTAAAAACTGAATCTACGTCGTCAGAGTGCAACCGGGGGCTGTTTTGGGTTGGATAATTAAAAACCATCTTGAACTTTGAATTGGAAGTTCATGTTCTGGAAAAATGATATTTCTTATGAATATGTTAACACATAAAAATTTCATGGTTTAACTCAAAGTGTAAGTATTTTTAGAAAAATGATCATTAAATGTTGTTTTTATGATGGAAAATGATCACTTTCATAAGTTTCACCAAAGTTTGACCTATAACCTATGATTTCGAATACAAACTAAGGTATTTTCAGTTCATATTCTTAAAATTTGACTCGATCCAAGGAAGTGGCAAGTTGAACCAACAAAAACGGAGTTGTAATGAAGAAACTACGACTAAAACAAGATTGGGTATCCGAAGCTAGTTTAGCTACGAAAATATTTGGAGAAAAAGTAAATTAATCATATCTTTTTTAATTAATATGATATTTTATATATAATTACTTATGATTTGATTTTATATATTTCAGGACCACCCGTAAACAACACGAGAAGATTAATCATAAGATCTCATGATTGTACGCAACACGTCATTTGACAACACGGTACTTTATGTACGCAACACGTCATTTGGCAACATGGTACCATGGGTCGAGATTAATTCTGATCAATATGAATACGATGGGGTCTTTATTTATTTTATTTTAGCAACTAATTGGGGACCACTAACATCGGACTGCTAACTACGGACTAAGAAAATATTAAAAGTATTAAAAGTATATATATATATATATATATATATATATATATGTAAAGATTACTTAAAAAGAAAATATGTTGATATATTATATATATGGTTAGGTTCGTGATATCTATCGGAGACCAAGTCGAATTAAATACCTTCAAGGCAAAAGTGAGTTTCATTTGCTCCCTTTTTAATTGCTTTTGCAATATATATTTTTGGGCTGAGAATACATGCGCTGCTTTTATAAATGTTTACAAAATAGACACAAGTACTTAAAAATATATTCTACGTTAAGTTGTACCACTGGCATATTTCCCTGTAGCTTGGTAACTACTATTTACATGGGTATTGTAAATGTGAATCCTGTTGATAGATCTATCGGGCCTGACAACCCCAACCGGACTGGACGACCAGTATTCAACGGTTGCACAGTACTTCATTTTGGTGACTACACTTGGTACGGTGTAGTGAGATTTCATAATAAAGGGAATATGCGACGTTGATTAAATGTTAAGTATGGTTACCAAGTGCTCAACCACTTAGAATGCTTTACATACACTTGCGAGTGTATTATGTTTATGATTATGAAATCTTGTGGTCTATTAACATATTGAAATGATTGTTATGATAAACCTATGAACTCACCAACCTTTTGGTTTGTAACGACCCGACCAAAACCGTTATTGACGGCGTCGTTAACTTAGGTCCCGTTGCGTGGTCGTAGTCCCTATGAGACTCGTTTGACCAAAATTATGTCGCGTTCATTTGAAAGGTACAAAGTTATAAAGTATGAATGAAATAACTTGCGACATAATTAGTTTGAAACCACAGTTGCTATAAATAGCGTAAGTAAGTAGACAAAAGTTTGAATCCAAAAATGCTATCCCTAGCGTATGCATGCATGGTAGACTCCAATCAAGTAATCAAAGAGTGCGGAAGCGTGTAACAAATTGCCATGTGAAAACCTGAGAAAACATAGAAGAATCTGTCAACGCAAAAACGTTGGTGAAATCATAGGTTTAAGTAAGTGAGTAAAAGTAAAGTAAGTCGAACCACAAGATTTGCAAAGTTGAATAATAGTACATTCTAAAAGTTAATATTCACGAGCACCCAATTATCGAAGCTTAACGTTCCGTCCGTTGAATACCCCATCAATTAGTGCTAGAACAACACTGTTCCCGAAAATATATTTCATTCGTAAACGGTAGCGAACCGTTTGAATGAGGGTTTGTCAAACCCATATGGCCATATAACATAAGTTCTCGCTTACACCATCTGATGTAACTAATGATAATCGGATTGAGGATTTTCGTTCTAAACTCGTATGTAGAATGTTTGTTTTCCCGTTCTTGTGTTCACTTAGTTCAAAAGAATCGTTTATGTTTTCTCATCCCAAAAGTAAGTTCAAAAGAGTAAAAAGTGGGACTATGATCTCACCTCGAGTGCACGAGTATAAAGGTACTTCAACAAGTAAACGTGTGCATGAAAGTTGCTTAGCCTTGACCTAAACAAGTAAGTTATATCAATTAACCAGTTACGACACAAGGTCGGGTGAAATGTGTTCAATTAGTCGTATGGCTCATTACGACTCGATTAAATATAGTATGTGAATCACGTTGTCAAGTTTCATACAAGAAACAAGTATAAAAGCATGTTAGAATGTTTGCATAAAAGTTTGGTTAAGTTTGACTAAAAGTCAAACTTGGTCAAAGTCAACGAAAAAGCCAACGCGTTCGGGTCGGGTCCCGAACTATTTTTCTATGCTAGTTATTCATATATAAGCATATTAGAACAAGTTTCATGTGAATCGGAGGTCGATAGCTAGTCAAACATTTCGCGTGAAATGCGCCAAACAAAGCAGAATCTGGCCAGGCCAATCCGCGCGCCGCGCGGGGATGGGGCGCGCCGCGCCACCATCTGGGCAGAGATTTCTGGTCAGTTTTTCAAAGTATGCACGAACCAAAACATTTTCCAACCCAACTCTTGACCCGCAAACACTTATAATGCCTATCATATATCGTCGAAAAGGTATTTTGACGAGGAATACAACTAACCACATATCATCAATCAAAAACATCATTTACAATAACCGAAAACTCGTCAATTGATCAAGAAAGGTTTATTTTCAAAGTTTCAAGTTCGTAAAACGTATTTTATGATTCGGGAATCCAATTTACACATACGATATGCCGTTTTGAAGGTAATGAAGCATACATTACAACTAAACACTTACTAATAACATTTCATGGCATTCGAAACATCAAAAGCTCGTTTTAAGTCTATCAAACCCTAACCAAAATCCGCAAAAATCAATATTCATGTTTTTGAAGTTTCCTTAATCAACCTACGCATCAAAACGAAGCTAGTGATACTAGTAACACGATTAAAACATGAACTTTAACAATTTAACAACATTAACTCATCCAAAATCAAAGATTTAGCACACCCATTTCAAATGTTCAAACTAGTTACTCAAAACAACGAATCGAGCAAACAAAACATATATTCATGTTATACACGAGCCATAGACACTAACTAACACCATTTCAAGTCAAAAACACGAATTTAGAGAAATCTAGAGTTTTAGAAATGTTACCCAAACGAGATGAAGTTGGTATCAAATTGTAGAGGATGAAGAGAGGATTCCAAATATGTATTTTGTTTTGTTGTAAGCCTCCTAGATCGAATTTAGATGATGAATGATTGAATTGGGTGTTTGTGTGTGTGTTCTTGCTAGAGAGAAAGAGAGAGAGATGGAGGTGATTGAATGGTGGTGATTGGGGTGGACTAGTTGACCTAGTCAACTAGTTTGCCCCGTGTCAATTTTAGTCCCTCGAGTTTAGAAGCGGGTGCGGGAATTAACCAAACGAATATTTTTAAAACGCTCGAGTAAACGGGTGATGTCAAAATTAAATAGCGGAAATATAATGAACGTTACTCACGGAAACTATTAATTTAAATACGAAAGATTATGTTTAAAAAAAAAGACGGTGTTAAAATTAAATTTAACGGAAAAACGCGGGATGTTACATTATCCACACCTCAAAAGAAATTTCGTCCCGAAATTTAGTTGGAAGTAGTAGTTGTTGAATCTTCCTCGAGATCTTGCGTTGCCAATTCTACGAGTGAGGGAGAAGTACGTCCTAGGGTATTTCAACGAATTTTTGACGGTCGGGATCATATGTTTTTTTAAGGTTTGGCTTCACGATTTATGGTTTCAACCGGTCCTCCTAGGAAGTGAGGGTTATCGTCGATAGTGAGTTCATCAAAGGAGATAACAAGTTCTCGTTTCGCAAAACATGTCTTTGAGTTGATACATCGAATGTAGGATAAATGGAGACCCAAAATGAGTCGGAAAAATCTAAACGGCTAGCGACGGGTCCAAAACACCCCAAGAATTTAAAGGATCAAAATATCGCGGATTTAGCTTCCTACGTTTTCCCGAAACGGATTGCACCTTTCCAAGGTGCGACTCTTAACGTGACGCGGTTTCCCACGTGGAATTTGAAATGTTTACGTCTAACATCGGCGTAGCTCTTGGTGATTACGAGTCGCGTAGGGTTTTACCTGAATATGAATAAATTTTCTCGGTTGCTCATGAATAACCTCGACCCCGGTGAATTGATCATCGTTTACTTGGTTCGACAAAGGAGAATGACGTTTCCGGTCACATGTGGTTTCAAAAGGAGTGACGTTAAAACTCGAATGGAAATCATTGTAGTACGAGGATTCGGTTTAAGGAAAATACTTTTCTCAAGTAAATTTGAAGTTGGTAATACAAACTTGTATTATGGTTTCCAAGGTTTAAATCGCATGTTTGTTCGGTCCGTCGGGTTGTGGATGGTACGCGGTACTCATGTCTAAACGCGGTCCCGAGGCTTTTTGTAAGGTACTCCAAAATCTAGAAGTGAAACGAGGATCTCGATCCGAAACGGGGTACATTTCCCTAAGGCATATTGAACAAGTTTGCTAGGAATTGAAAACGTTAGCTAGGACAAGTTTCTCAAGAAAATTCGCGTCGCGGAAGATTTATCGGTTTCCAAAAGCGTTCGTCGGGGCAAGTTCTTATCGGGTTTTGAAAACGATTGTTAGGACTATCCACCCTCGCGGCGAATACTTGTATGACGTGAAGAGTCGCTCTCCATTGAGAATTTAGAATAAGGACCTCCTGAACCGGAAGTACGAGGGTGATGCAAAAGAAGTTCCCGCCCCGATGTGAGCATAACGAGTAAATTGTAGTTAGTCAATAAGACTGCGCGAGGACGAGCTAGTATACCCGTGTGACATACGGTTGAAGTCGAATGGAATCGGTAATTCATTCGGAAGCATAAATATAATTTGACAATAATTGAAGGTGTGTCCCCGGTATGGTTGTTATAAATATTCTCGGAGTTTTCGGATGTCCAAACCTGAAAAGATGAAGTCATGTACATGGCACATGGTGGTGTTTAGGTTGATCGAGTCTAACCACCATCACGTGTCACTAGAACTTTGGTATGTCTTACCGTAATATAACCACGTTGATCGAGTGTCGTTATATTACGCTAACTCATACCTCCATTCCCACATCACTCTATGGATTCAAGTTCGTGTAATCGTGAAGTTTAAAATAAACAAAGTGTAACAACGTCTCTAACGTGACTCGTATTGAATCGAAAGAATTAGTGCAACTATAAAGAAGCGTTCCCCAAGGGAAGTGTATAAATGATTGTTCACGGCAATGTGGTTCGAGGCAGACAATAAGGTATTCAGGTATGAAAAGGGTAACGAGTCATGATAACGAGTAGCACGCAACCGTAGTGATAAATGTTGATGACGATACTCACCTAGAGTAGTGATGGTAGTAACACCAAAAAGTAGATAGTAAGAAACACTAGTGGGAAACCGAGAGTAAGTTGGAACGGTGGCAAATAACAATCCGGGAGACAGAGTTCCCGAACGAGTGTGACTAATGAAGTCGTCGTCATCCATACGTGTATGAATCATGAATTTACGTGTGTTACCAAAAAGTGGCGGAATACGAGTTCGTATGATGAAGGTTGGGTATCATTAAAAAGTTTGCCTAAGAATGATTCAAGTATAATGCACAAGTAGTCAAGTAAGTGCTATCTATAGCAAATGTATGTCAGAATGCAATGGCTAACTATCCGGTTGTAGTCTAGACTCACTAATGCGTCCTAACGACTCTGTTAGACACACTAATGCACGTCCTAGTTCCCTACAACCAACGCTCTGATACCACTTGTAACGACCCGACCAAAACCGTTATTGACGGCGTCGTTAACTTAGGTCCCGTTGCGTGGTCGTAGTCCCTATGAGACTCGTTTGACCAAAATTATGTCGCGTTCATTTGAAAGGTACAAAGTTATAAAGTATGAATGAAATAACTTGCGACATAATTAGTTTGAAACCACAGTTGCTATAAATAGCGTAAGTAAGTAGACAAAAGTTTGAATCCAAAAATGCTATCCCTAGCGTATGCATGCATGGTAGACTCCAATCAAGTAATCAAAGAGTGCGGAAGCGTGTAACAAATAGCCATGTGAAAACCTGAGAAAACATAGAAGAATCTGTCAACGCAAAAACGTTGGTGAAATCATAGGTTTAAGTAAGTGAGTAAAAGTAAAGTAAGTCGAACCACAAGATTTGCAAAGTTGAATAATAGTACATTCTAAAAGTTAATATTCACGAGCACCCAATTATCGAAGCTTAACGTTCCGTCCGTTGAATACCCCATCAATTAGTGCTAGAACAACACTGTTCCCGAAAATATATTTCATTCGTAAACGGTAGCGAACCGTTTGAATGAGGGTTTGTCAAACCCATATGGCCATATAACATAAGTTCTCGCTTACACCATCTGATGTAACTAATGATAATCGGATTGAGGATTTTCGTTCTAAACTCGTATGTAGAATGTTTGTTTTCCCGTTCTTGTGTTCACTTAGTTCAAAAGAATCGTTTATGTTTTCTCATCCCAAAAGTAAGTTCAAAAGAGTAAAAAGTGGGACTATGATCTCACCTCGAGTGCACGAGTATAAAGGTACTTCAACAAGTAAACGTGTGCATGAAAGTTGCTTAGCCTTGACCTAAACAAGTAAGTTATATCAATTAACCGGTTACGACACAAGGTCGGGTGAAATGTGTTCAATTAGTCCTATGGCTCATTACGACTCGATTAAATATAGTATGTGAATCACGTTGTCAAGTTTCATACAAGAAACAAGTATAAAAGCATGTTAGAATGTTTGCATAAAAGTTTGGTTAAGTTTGACTAAAAGTCAAACTTGGTCAAAGTCAACGAAAAAGTCAACGCGTTCGGGTCGGGTCCCGAACTATTTTTCTATGCTAGTTATTCATATATAAGCATATTAGAACAAGTTTCATGTGAATCGGAGGTCGATAGCTAGTCAAACATTTCGCGTGAAATGCGCCAAACAAAGCAGAATCTGGCCAGGCCAATCCACGCGCCGCTCGGGGATGGGGCGCGCCGCGCCACCATCTGGGCAGAGATTTCTGGTCAGTTTTTCAAAGTATGCACGAACCAAAACATTTTCCAACCCAACTCTTGACCCGCAAACACTTATAATGCCTATCATATATCGTCGAAAAGGTATTTTGACGAGGAATACAACTAACCACATATCATCAATCAAAAACATCATTTACAATAACCGAAAACTCGTCAATTGATCAAGAAAGGTTTATTTTTAAAGTTTCAAGTTCGTAAAACGTATTTTATGATTCGGGAATCCAATTTACACATACGATATGCCGTTTTGAAGGTAATGAAGCATACATTACAACTAAACACTTACTAATAACATTTCATGGCATTCGAAACATCAAAAGCTCGTTTTAAGTCTATCAAACCCTAACCAAAATCCGCAAAAATCAATATTCATGTTTTTGAAGTTTCCTTAATCAACCTACGCATCAAAACGAAGCTAGTGATACTAGTAACACGATTAAAACATGAACTTTAACAATTTAACAACATTAACTCATCCAAAATCAAAGATTTAGCACACCCATTTCAAATGTTCAAACTAGTTACTCAAAACAACGAATCGAGCAAACAAAACATATATTCATGTTATACACGAGCCATAGACACTAACTAACACCATTTCAAGTCAAAAACACGAATTTAGAGAAATCTAGAGTTTTAGAAATGTTACCCAAACGAGATGAAGTTGGTATCAAATTGTAGAGGATGAAGAGAGGATTCCAAATATGTAATTTGTTTTGTTGTAAGCCTCCTAGATCGAATTTAGATGATGAATGATTGAATTGGGTGTTTGTGTGTGTGTTCTTGCTAGAGAGAAAGAGAGAGAGATGGAGGTGATTGAATGGTGGTGATTGGGGTGGACTAGTTGACCTAGTCAACTAGTTTGCCCCGTGTCAATTTTAGTCCCTCGAGTTTAGAAGCGGGTGCGGGAATTAACCAAACGAATATTTTTAAAACGCTCGAGTAAACGGGTGATGTCAAAATTAAATAGCGGAAATATAATGAACGTTACTCACGGAAACTATTAATTTAAATACGAAAGATTATGTTTAAAAAAAAAAGACGGTGTTAAAATTAAATTTAACGGAAAAACGCGGGATGTTACATGGTTGACCCTTTAAAGCATGTTTATTCTCAGGTACGAATTAAGTCTTCCGCTGTGCATTTGCTCAATATAAGGACGTTACTTGGAGCCCATCATCGCAATGGGACCAAATGTTGATGACTTCGTCCAGGTGGATTAGGATGGGTCCTTTCAGTTGGTATCAGAGCGGTGGTCGTAGCGAACCAGGTCTTGCATTAGTGTGTCTAACTAGTAGTTGTTAGGATGCATTAATGAGTCTGAACTTCGACCGTGTCTATATGTCAAAAGTTTTGCTTATCATTTCTTGTCGGAAATCATCTGCTTATCATCCTTAGAAAATTACCTGCTTATCATTCATAAGTCTAGACACGTTTTACTGCATTTACTGCATTGATAGTGTATAGACGAATTCTTATCTTAGCATATCTGTTATTGCGAACTTTGACTGATATCTTTTCAAAGATTCTCTGTAATTTACGGGATTTTGGTATTATATATACATATGTAAATTATGTATTGAAGAGTACCAAATCTAACTCCTATAATCTATTCCATACCAAAAATTCATTTTTCCCATTATACAAGATGGATTCCGCAACTAGTTCGAATTCTTCAGATTCCGACAGTTATGCCGATATGAATTTCCATTCGGGCTCCGAATGCAGCGTCACCGGAATGGATCAACCAATTTCCCATCATCTATTCTGGATAAATTGGGGATGGGTTCGTAATATACTAAATCACTGGAGACAAGAAGAAGGTGATCCATTCCATCCACCAAATTGCCCTCTTGGCGATGAACCTGAAGCACTTACCGGCGAACCTTTTCGAAACACCATTTTATCTCTCATTTCTAGAGTATCTCGTCACGATTATATACTATCCCATATTACAAATCTTGTTCATTCGCTCGCTCCAACCTCCAATCATCCCGGTGTACTAGCAGAAGTTAACGAACTTCGCGCTCGCGTGACGGCTTTGGAGAACATGGTGCGAAGGTTGCAAACACCGGCAGCAGCACCAGCAGCATAATCAGCACCACCATTAATAACATCAACAATACCATCATCACCACTAACAAACAACATCCGCATCACACGTCTCGACATCATAATCTGTCCCACAAACATCAACATCATACGCATCATTGATACTAAGGAGTACCAACAATAATGAACGATGAAGTATTGATCCATAACTTCATTGATATTCTGCGAAGAATATATGGTTTCAAAAAGTTTTAGAGATTTCTTATTCTAGCTCAAACCGAAAAGCAAATGAGATTAATATCATATTAACTCATTAAATTCATGATTTCATCTGAAGAAAATATATATGTATATATGTTTTCATAAAGATTGTAATTAAAAGTTCTTTTGTACAAAATATTAATGGTGAAATTTTTTTTTTAACGGGTAGGTAATACCCGAGGAATAATTAAATTTCATCTTAATAAGTTACATTGTACATTCGTCGAAGCTGATTCAACAGTCATTTACTATCCTACTTACAACCACTGATATACGTATCCGTTCACCACAGAATAACCATTTTCATTCAATTTCATATTTGGATTTTGACTTCCCAGAATCCAACAAGTGGCATATGAAGAAAACATATGACAAAATAAAATCTGTTAGAAACAAACAAATTAACTATGAAAAATTTTGTTAAGAATCCACGCTAACTGTTCCAGCTAACTGTTCCTAGCAAACTGATTACATTTTATTTATCACAGTTTATTTATCTCAATTTAATTATCGCACTTTTATTTATCGTCATTTAATTTCTGTAATTATTTTACGCACTTTAAATATCGGGACACGTATACAATGTTTTGACATATCATATCGACGCATCTATATATATTATTTGGAATCACCATAGACACTCTATATGCAGTAATGATCGAGTTCTCTATACAGGGTTGAGGTTGATTCTACAATAATATATATAGTTTGAGTTGTGATCGAGTCTGAGACGTATACGGGTCACGACACGTATTAATTAATTCGTATATTATATATTAAACTATATATGAATTATTGGACTGTTACTGTGGACTATCGACTGTGGACTAATGACATTGGACAATTAAAATGAATTAAAATATTGATTATAACATAGGAAACTAAACATTTCTTCAAGATTGCCACTTGATTTCATCTTAAACCTCATTGTATCTCGACGATTACAATCAGCATTCAAATCTATCATGATTCTTAAAAACACCTCAATCTAGAGGATAAACCAACCGCACTTCATCTATGGAAGAAAAGATTGATGCATACAGTTATGTACCTGAAAAACCCTCAGAAACTGAGTAAACGTTTGACACGTATCTGTTCTAGTTCCTTTGACATTTTTATTACCGAAGATCGTTTTGCAATCCCTCTCCAAAGTAGCAAATTTTGTCACAGCTCCAGCAAGTCAACTCCAACTTTTCATCTGAAACAACTTTATTATAACCGCGATATATATGCGTACTCTTTATTGTTACTGGGGAACCTTTTATATTCCACAATATTACCATCAGCGATTAATCATTCTAAAAACACAATTCTCCTGAAACTACCTCGGTTTGATAACCGATGACCCAGATCAGTTAACTTTGAAAATGCTGACGAAGCAGCATGTTGTAGATGATCTTAATGGCCAAAAGTTTGATGATAAAGAAAGGAGTGTTAGGAACGCTCGATAGAAAATTTAGTACCGAAAAGCGAATTATGCGAAACTATGAAGAAAGCCGTGGACAAATCACAAAGAATAAGTTTGCCTTCAAAGAATCTAAATGATTCTGTGCCTGCTGAAATCGTTAGCAAACATCTTATTTCTCATTCTAAACCTTCACAGACAAATCTTCTTCATCATCCATTGATATTAGAAATTCTAAGATATTCTCGTATGTTCTATTATAAATATCCTCCATATTTCTGGCAATATTTTCACAACTATTATTATCTGAGATCATTTATCTCTCCGTAATATCTGCAACATAAAAGAAACTGTGTTAGTTTCTAAATTCTGAAACCTTCGAGTTTAAAATATGAATGTTTTGAAGTAGTGTTGGGAACTGAAGCATGGATTAGTATAATATAATGACACTTGATCAACGTCATTATATTACAGTAAGTCATGGTGAGTTTCTAATGAACCATGATGATTCATAGTACCGTCATCATGTGTCATTTACATAACTCTTACATTCTATTTAATCTCTAAACATATCAAGAGAATATTTTTCTGGATGACTCGGTCTTCTCCAGGGTATTCTGGTAATTTAACAAATCAAAATCGTTCTATTACCATTTTCTTCTTAGAGCATTAGCTATGTTCATTCTGAATTTCATATCTACGAATTCCGGACCATTACTCGCTTGACTCGAAGTCGGGAAGAGAAAACGAAAGCATGAAGCTCCGAAAAATAAGGAAGAATATAAACTTCGATAATAACCCCGAAATTACAAACCGTGTATATCGATGCAGATAGCAATATAGAGACACGGGAGAATTAGAAACACTATAAACACAAGAGTATAGTAGAAGTAAATAGATTCTTCTGGTGGTAGATGAAAAAGAAGAATGACAGATATAAAAGTTAGGAGTATATCAAGAATCGGTACTAGATGGAGCATATTGATGAATGCATTAAAGTAAGAATCAAGGGAGAAAGAATAAAAGGTGTGAGTCGTGGAAAATAAGGAAACGAAGGGGTGAATTTATAGTGAAATATCCGACAGAGCAATCGAAACAGATTATTGCATATAATCAAAGAAGATCCTGATTTCTTTAATCACCAAAGAACCAAATCTTATTACGTAAGATTCTCTTTAAATCCCTTAAATCCCGGAAATCAATCATAACTACGTCATCGGTTAAGACGAATATATTTTACTCATCTCACTCTTTTACGATAGTCTCATTTATATTTTTCGCATAATCGAATCGTTTTATCTACATTACTCAATGATTATAAAACTCCATTATCACCTTATATTTGTCATGAAAACCTTCTTATTGTTATCCATAACAACCTCTATCAAATTTCGAGGACGAAATTTCTTTAACGGGTAGGTACTGTAATGACCTGGAATTTTCCGACCAAATTATACTTATGAGATTAATATTTACATAAATTAAACCACACCAACATGATAAGCAATCCAAATTGTTGAGACTTGTGTTTTTGAAAAGAGTTTTACACAACGTTTGACTGTCCAATATGACCGATGATATCACGAACTATATAACATACGATAATTATACGTTTGTGTATATATGTGTATTTATATATATTTAACATGATCTAAGGATAGTTTAACATCTCATTGTGTACTAATGACAATGAGTTATAAGTATATTTTGAAACTACTAACTTAAGTTTTCAAAACGATAACTATACGTAACATTCTTTGATATATATACTTATAATCTATAATGCTTATACATGTATCGTATATATAATGTATTTAATCACTTTTTAAGGACTTAAATACATAAAACAATATAAGTATATTCACAAAAGATAGCTATATTTGAATTCTCGTTCCGTTTCCTCAAGATTTCTATACGTATATCTAGGGTATATGTACCCGTATCATACTCAGCTTCTATACGTATTTGCTATTGTTATATACACATCAAATCAATATCCTAATAAACATTATTACTGCCCTAGATATGAGGTAACTAGGATTTGTCAAGTAGTATGAATTATTAGTAAGAAAACAAAATTAGGAATCCTTTTCTTTCTTTATAAACTAAAAACGTTTTTATAAATGAACACCATTTCTTCACTCCATTTTCTCATATCTACACCCTCATTTATCTCTCAAAATACACCTAACTTCATACTTGATCATCTCCAAGCATTTTCCCCATCATTTAGCTTCAATTACAAGCTTTAAACACCATAAGAAAACTCTTTCAAGAACATATCAAAATAACCACCCATTTGAAGAAGTTTACTTCCAACCTTTTGATCTAACTCCACCACTCTTTGATTCTAAGATTATTTCTTATCTTTTGCAGTAACTTTGTCCAAGTAACTTGAGGTAGTAACCCTGTTCATAATCTTATTCAATTCATATTCATATAGCTATCTTATTTTGTGGTATAAAATTTTAACAACAAGAACATGGTTTGAATGATTTCAAAATTGTTCGCAAACTAAATAGATCCTTCTAACTTGACTTTTAAAACACTTCAAGACCTGTAATATATCATAATGATATGCTAACCTAACAAAATATAACTTGGTTTTACAAAGAACATCTTAAAAACTGAATCTACGTCGTCAGAGTGCAACCGGGGGCTGTTTTGGGTTGGATAATTAAAAACCATCTTGAACTTTGAATTGGAAGTTCATGTTCTGGAAAAATGATATTTCTTATGAATATGTTAACACATAAAAATTTTATGGTTTAACTCAAAGTGTAAGTATTTTTAGAAAAATGATCATTAAATGTTGTTTTTATGATGGAAAATGATCACTTTCATAAGTTTCACCAAAGTTTGACCTATAACCTATGATTTCGAATACAAACTAAGGTATTTTCAGTTCATATTCTTAAAATTTGACTCGATCCAAGGAAGTGGCAAGTTGAACCAACAAAAACGGAGTTGTAATGAAGAAACTACGACTAAAACAAGATTGGGTATCCGAAGCTAGTTTAGCTACGAAAATATTTGGAGAAAAAGTAAATTAATCATATCTTTTCTAATTAATATGATATTTTATATATAATTACTTATGATTTGATTTTATATATTTCAGGACCACCCGTAAACAACACGAGAAGATTAATCATAAGATCTCATGATTGTACGCAACACGTCATTTGACAACACGGTACTTTATGTACGCAACACGTCATTTGACAACATGGTACCATGGGTCGAGATTAATTCTGATCAATACGAATACGATGGGGTCTTTATTTATTTTATTTAAGCAACTAATTGTGGACCACTAACATCGGACTGCTAACTACGGACTAAGAAAATATTAAAAGTATTAAAAGTATATATATATATATGTAACGATTACTTAAAAAGAAAATATGTTGATATATTATATATATGGTTAGGTTCGTGATATCTATCGGAGACCAAGTCGAATTAAATACCTTCAAGGCAAAAGTGAGTTTCATTTGCTCCCTTTTTAATTGCTTTTGCAATATATATTTTTGGGCTGAGAATACATGCGCTGCTTTTATAAATGTTTACAAAATAGACACAAGTACTTAAAAATATATTATACGTTGAGTTGTACCACTGGCATATTTCCCTGTAGCTTGGTAACTACTATTTACATGGGTATTGTAAACGCGAATCCTGTTGATAGATCTATCGGGCCTGACAACCCCAACCGGACTGGACGACCAGTATTCAACGGTTGCACAGTACTTCATTTTGGTGACTACACTTGGTACGGTGTAGTGAGATTTCATAATAAAGGGAATATGCGACGTTGATTAAATGTTAAGTATGGTTACCAAGTGCTCAACCACTTAGAATGCTTTACATACACTTGCGAGTGTATTATGTTTATGATTATGAAATCTTGTGGTCTATTAACATATTGAAATGATTGTTATGATAAACCTATGAACTCACCAACCTTTTGGTTGACACTTTAAAGCATGTTTATTCTCAGGTACGAATTAAGTCTTCCGCTGTGCATTTGCTCAATATAAGGACGTTACTTGGAGCCCATCATCGCAATGGGACCAAATGTTGATGACTTCGTCCAGGTGGATTAGGACGGGTCCTTTCATAAGATGTCTCTAGACTAGGAATGATAAGCAGGTAATTTTCTAAGGATGATAAGTAGATGATTTTTGACACGAAATGATAAGCAAAACTTTTGACATGCAGACACGGTCGAAGTCCAGACTTACTAATGCATCTAAACAACTATCAGTTAGACACACTAATGCAAGACCTGGTTCGCTAAGACTACCGCTCTGATACCAACTTTCATGACCCGTCCTAATCCATCTGGACGAATACATTACATTTGGTTACATCACGAGGTACTTGACCTCTATATGATACATTTTACAAACATTGCATTCGTTTTTAAAAGACAAACTTTCATTTCATCGAAAGTTGACGGCATGCATATTATTTCATAATATATCCAACTATAATTGACTTAATAATAATCTTGATGAACTCGACGATTCGAATGCAACGTCTTTTGAAATATGTCATGAATGACTCCAAGTAATATCTATAAATTGAGCAAATGCACAGCGGAAGATTTCTTTCGTACCTAAGAATAAACATGCTTTCAAGTGTCAACCAAAAGGTTGGTGAGTTCATTAGTTTATCATAAATAATCATTTCATAATTTTAATAGACCACGAGATTTCATATTTCCATTTCTCATAAACATACGTCCCATACATAGAGACAAAAATCATTCATATGGATTGAACACCTGGTAACCGACATTAACAAGATGCATATAAGAATATCCCCTATCATTCCGGGAAATCCTTCGAACATGATAAAACAACATCGAAGTACTAAAGCATCCGGTACTTTGGATGGGGTTCGTTAGGCCCAATAGATCTATCTTTAGGATTCGCGTCAATTAGTAGATCGGTTTACTAATTCTCAGGTTACCAAGCAAAAAGGGGCATATTCGGCTTCGATCATTCAACCATATAATGTAGTTTTAATTTACTTTTGTCTATTTTGTATAACAGTTATAAACATGTATTCTCAGTCCCAAAAATATATATTGCAAAAGTATTTAAAAAGAGAATAATGAAACTCACTATATTGTATTTTGTAGTAAAAATACATATGACGAAACTGAACAATGCAGGGTTGGCCTCGGATTCACGAACCTATATCATTTGTATATTTATTAATACATATAATTGCAAGCGAATGATTTTATATATAGTAATTTATTAGTTGTACCATTTTTATATTAATGATATATTTATATACGTCTCAAATATTTCTTTTTTTTTTTTTGTATATGAAAGTATTGATTTTGTTATGTTATGTGTCTTAATATATTTTTATATATATATCAGTTGTTTGGAAAGATAGTTATTATATTTACACTAAATACGATAATTATAATACTGATAATGTTAATAATAATACTTATGTTACTAATAATAATAATAATGCTTATACTAGTAGTAAAATAATAACATTTATATTTTTAGGTGATAAAAATAATTTTAGTAATAACGTTAATAATAATAAAAATCATATTTGTAACGATAATCTTAATATGAAAATAAAAATAAAATTTCTATCATAATACTTATATTTGTAATAATAATCTTAATAATTTTAATCCTAATAATAATAATAATGATGATGATAATAATAATAATAATAATAATAATAATAATAATTATAATAATAATAATAATAATAATAATAATAATAATAGTTATAATATTTAATAATAATACTAATACTTAATAATAACATAACAATAATAATAATAATAATAACAATAATAATAATAATAATGATAATAATAATAACAATAATGATAATAATAATAATAATAATAATAATAATAATAATAATAATAATAATAATAATAATAATAATAATAATAATAATAATAGTTATAATATTTAATAATAATACTAATACTTAATAATAACATAACAATAATAATAATAATAATAACAATAATAATAATAATAATGATAATAATAATAACAATAATGATAATAATAATAATAATAATAATAATAATAATAATAATAATAATAATAATAATAATAATAATAATAATAATAATAATAATAGTAATAGTAATAATAATAATAGTAATAATAAAGATGAAAGATAAATGGTTATACCCTTTACAAGCTTTACAAAAAAATGTCCTAGACGAGATTCGAACCCGCAACCTCTCGTTCCCTAACCCACTGCCTAACCATCGGATCCAATTTGCTTTTCTTGAATAAAACCCATTTACATTAAATATACCCCGTATTAATCTGTCTTTCATTCATCTTCTTCACGAAACAAAATCGACCAGAACGATTCAAATCCAAAAAAAATCAATTTCCAGTTTAACTTAAGTCTTCTGATGACACAGAAAACGACTATGAATGTTTGATTAATTTCCATAACAGAAAAGAAATAAAACAAAAGCAAATGGCAGTCGACATATATGCTTATGAACTTCAATCGTGATTTTCAAATCTAGATCTTTTAGGTTGAATTTACAACATGAAATATACTTCATATCACTCTTATAAACTATCTAAATTATCAATTGAACTTAGAACTTTAAACAGACTTCAAATTTTTGTATAAACAAATCGGTTGACTTTTAAAATCGATTTTTGACTTCCAAAATTAGAATCTGTTAGGATGAATTGGAGCTTGAGGTTTTGTGAGAAGTTTAAGTAAAATATTACTGACATAACCACATTAACAGAATTTGAAATTGGTTACGAAATTGTTTAACTTGAAAAACGAAGTAAGAACAGAGTAAAAAAATATATATATAAAAAGCTGTGTTTCTTCAATTCTTTTTGGGTTTCATTCTATTCGGTTTTTCAGTGATAATTAGCATCATATAAAGGATAAAAAAAATATGATCGATATAGCTGTGTGGGTGTTGACATCTGATTCTCAACCAAATGAACGAGTACAGAAAAGAAAATAGAAAAAAATTAAAAGGTGATCTTGATTGTAACAGATTTTGGATATATCTATCTGATTTCGATTCCTGATTACCGAATTGTAGACAAGAAAATCAATCTAGTACAGTTTTATTGATATGTATAACAAAAACGTACGAGTTTATATATAATTAATTTATAATTATATTAATAATAATTAAATTTTCTAATAATATTAATGATAGAATTAATAATAATAATAAATAATAATATTGATTTCCTTATGTATATATATCTATATATATATATATATATATATATATCCCTTTGTACATTATTTATATAAAGAAGCATAATAATGTTACTTATATGTAAACATTACTATTTAATATTAACTTTATTAATAATAATGAAACTAGTAGCAATAATAACAGAATTAATAATGATAATAATATCAATAATACTAATGATAATATCTAATGATGATTATAATTGTAAATATAATAATGATCACATTATTAATGGTAATAATAAAAATGATAATTTTTAATAAGTTTAATAATACTAATCAAAATAAGAATGATATCAATAATATTATTAATAATGCTAATAATAACACTACTTATATTAATATTATTATTAATAATAATATTAATAATAATAATAATAATAATAATAATAATAATAATAATAATAATAATAATAATAATAATAATAATAATAATAATAATAATAATAATAATAATAATAACAATAATAATAATAATACCACAACTTATACTCATCAAATTTCATATGTATCTATGATATTATACAATTATTTAGATTAATATTTATATTAATATTGAAAGTAATGATCATAATATTAATATAACATTTATACTTTAACTTGTATTTTTCATATAATATATTAACCTTACATCTTAAATTCCAAATGTTTAAATTATATTTTATTACTTTAAATTAATATATGTTCTTACATATATATATATATATATGTGTATATATATATATATGTATATATATATATATATATGTATATATATATATATATGTATGTATATATATATATATATATATATATATATATATATATATAGATTCATATTAATATTATATATCTATTTGTATATGTTAACAGTAACTTAAATATTTTGTTTATTATCTTACATTATTAATTCTAATTGATTAATGTATAATTATTAATTTAAATCATTATATATGCACTTATATATATATATATATATATATATATATATATATATATATATATATATATATATATATATATATGTATATATTTACATAATTATTTACCCATTAGTTCGTGAATCGTCGGGAATGGTCACAGGTTAATTGAATGTATGACAACAGTTCAAACGTTTTGAGATTCAATTAAATAGACTTTGCTTATCATGTCGAAACCATACAAAGATTAAGTTTAAATTTTGTTCGGAAATTTCCGGGTTGTCACATACCTCGCGATGTAACCAACTATTGTGAATCGTTTATAATCGATATGAACGGGGTATTTCAATCCTTGTGCAATGCACAAGGTAGTGCTATTTGCACTATCAAGTCCCCCAACTTCGGTATTATATGCTAAAGATATATTGTCGAACTTGTAAGTATGCCATCATAGGAAATAAGGGAATGAGAAACATAGTGTCATGTACACTATCAATCTTGAAATAGAAAAATCAAGAAAAGTGGCAACAGATTTTGAAATGAAGGTTGAACAGGGGATGCTTACTGACAGTGAACATATTGAATGGACGATCTCAAGGACTAAATGGTTAGACAACAATAATGTAAAAACAATATGTATCATCAAAATTAAGGGTGCGCTGGATCATTGACGAAGATGAAAACTCGAAATACTTTCATTCAGTTATGCGCGGAAAATACAAGTGTAACATTCGTGGGATAACCGTTAATGGAATGTGGACTTAAGAACCTAATGAAATTAAAGATCTTGTAAAGCAACATTTTAACAATATTTTTTGCAGTTAATAACAACAACTGACCTTAACTTGAGAATTTGAGATACCCTAGAATCGATGATAATAATGTGAGCAACCTGGAAGCACCATGGAATGGGTTCACTTCCGTTACAAATTGTATATGGGTAGTGGGAATTCTCACCAAAAAGTATGGTGAGATGTTATTCCATGAAACATGAGAATGATCGATGATGAACTCTGTGAAGAGTTTCATTGCCATGTAGAGATCAAGGGGTTTATTAACCTTAGATAAAATGTTTCAACAACGATAATATGAAGGAAAATTTGTTGAAAGGGGTTGACCTCTGTTAACACCTATTTCCTTATGAGGTAAGGCTTAGTGTGCCAACAAGATACTAGAAGCAATCTAGCTTTAGGAGGGCGGAGTGTTGCCGATTGATTTTTACCCTCGGGAAATAATCCCTGCAGACCCGGTTCACAAGTGTAGAAACTTGTGGGGTGGCTTAATCAATCTGTCGTCCGTAGAGCGTAAGAGTGCTAGCCGGATGACTTCTAGTGAGAGAAAGTAGAGAGAGAAAGAGAAGTGAAGTCTCAGCTCTCAAAGTTGTCAGAATCTCTGAACTGTGTAAAATGACGACCCAAGGGGTCTATTTATAGTGTCAGATCCACCAGATTACTTGGGGACACGTGTCAGATGATGATATGTTCTGTTATTCGTGATCCAAAATTTATGCTGAAGGTGTCGTTCTCCGGCCAAGGCTTACGCGCTAGGCGGCCTTCAGGGCTTACGCATGACGGAGCAGCCTGTACAGCGGAGAACGTTGGACGTATAACTCTACAAAACTGTTGTTTTCAGCCTTCCTGATGCTACTTTTATGCAACCATTATGCCTTTTATGCGTGTATACAATAGAATACACCATTAAGTCCCCCCCAGTTTAATGACTTAAGCATTTGAAGAATGATTAAGTCGTTAAACGTTTGAAAATGCATGCCAAACCAGCCTGTTCATTGCCCACTTGCATCGGGGAAAACATTTTAGGCATTAAATGCAGACGAGTTTTACTGACGCTGTTATGATTAATTTTTTACGGCTGAGATCATTCACGCGCCTCCAGCTGTAAAAAGTGTTATTTCGTACCCTTCGTTTAAACTCACCCCTACACGTGTCTTAATCGTGGCCATAAAAATTGTATCGATGAAATCCTATAAAAACCGTCATAACCCTGTTACCAACACTTTTTTACTTTTGCCAAGATCTAAAAAGCATATTTCTCCCCCAAATCTTCATCGCCTTCTTCAATCTTCAACTTTTTAAGGTTTACCGTCTTCCAAGGTCAGTACACTTCATCTTACTGCTATTTTCTTCTTGTTGAAATCTTTTACTGTATTATCATGGCTTCTACACGGAGTACTGGCCAAGAGCACGCCAAGCCCTCTTCGTCAAATACCGCTGACATTCCAAAAGTTAGCACGATGGCTTCATCATTGACTAGTGAATATTTAGATGGCTTAAAGATCGCCTTCCGCCATCTCAATCAATACAACCCTGTTCTTCCCACCAACAGACAAACTGCTGATAACCCTCCTGAGGGGAAAATTACTTTATATACTTTACAAATTACCCACGGCAACTCCGTGGTCCTCTTACTAACTTTCTTCTTCACCTTCTTAGATAGTATGGGGCCTGTCTTAGTCAGATGCATCCCTATGGCCTTCAAAAAATCATCCTTTTTGAAATGTACTGCAATGCTATTAACATAAAGCCTCGCATTAACGTTTTTATCTCTTTATTTAGAATTCGCACAATTAGTGACTGCTGGCTTACTATTGACAGTAAGAAAAATAATCATTTTGTTGGCCCGAATAGAGTTTCAAATTTGAAGGACTGGAAAAGTCCATTTTTCTTTGTTGATGAGACCGTTATTCCGAAAGAGTATTACGTTGTCCGGGAATGGGGTGCTATTGATGCTGGTATAGGAAAGGGTGTTAAGATTTCTCCCGCAGAGTAGCGGATAGTAAATAGTTTGAAAGGGCTCCGCCTTCCGCCCAGATCATACGAAAGGTATGAGGGAATTCTTGTGCATTGCAAAGTGAGTCAAGAATGGCCGAGCAATTCTGTGCCAGTACTTCGTGAGAAAAAACAGGGTAGGATGTGATATGATCATCCTATTATATATAGATTCGTGTCTATTGTTTGTCATGTTTACTTATATTGCTGTTTATGTATAATTTTTGCAGCCAACTCCGTGATGCAGGTTCGCTCTGCTCTTTTATCCGCTGATCTTGATGATGATGTAGAGGTCACTGCTCATGACAAAACTGCTGAAGAGCTAGAGGCGGAGAGAGTTGCAGCTGAAACTAAAGCTACTGCTGACGCTGCTGCTGCTACTGAAAAGGGGAAAGAAATTGCTGAGAGCAGCTCAATCAGTGAATCCGAGTCTGAACATACAGACACTGAGCGGACTGCGGATGATACCACCACCGCCGATCAACAAACATCGGGGTCAGTTGACATCACGGGTGAAACCAACCCCACTCCTCCTCCAACCCAAAAGACAAGAAAGAAGAGCATAGGCTCAAAAATGGCGAAGAGTACAGAGGAGGGCAAAAAGCATAAACGAAGGAGAAGTATGTCCATTCTGTGCTTTCTTGAAAATGTTAATTTGTACATGTTTTTGCGTACAACCGTTATGTTTGTTCATTATGCTAATTTGTTCTTGTTAGTGATTTTAGCAGAGTCGGATGATAGCCAAGGGAAGGCCACGGAGGGCGGTGAACGGAGGACGGAGGAGAATCTTGAAAGTGAAGGGGAGAAGGGCCTGAAAACGCCTGACCCAAACTTTACTCCATTCGATGAATCTGAATTTCATGAAGATAGGCCGGAAGGCAACTCTGCTTATCATTCTCCTCCTCCTAATATCACTAACCCAGCTATCACATCCTCTAATGTGCAAGAGCCAACTCTTCCTGCTCATGTGAAGGCATTGCAGGCCATCATTGCAAACCCTGCCACTAAGGATAAAGAATTTGCAACTCTTCTTCAGGTATGAATGATAAGACCTTCTGCATGTATACGTTTGTAACTTATTGATGTGAGTTGCCTGAAATTACTCATAAATTTTTTTCTTGTACAGGGTTGTGTTATCCCTGAGCTGAAACCCCAATTCACCGCTCTCCGTTCTGATCAACTCAGGGAATCAACTATGGCAGCTCATGTACTGCTAACCAATCATCTGGACTCTGTGCTGCAACTGCAGAAGCATCAAGAGTCTATTCTTGCTATAGCCCGTAAAGACATAGCTGAAGGTGAAAATGCTCGTAAAAGAGCTGCTGATGCTGAGCGTGCCTTAAGTGATGCGCAGAAAATAATAAAGGCTAAAGAAGTTGAGCTAAAAAGTGCTCAAGATGCTACTGCTGTTCTGCAAGGGGAAAGGGATGCTGAAAAGAAAAGAGTTGAAGAGGAGCAGGTAAAAGTGGGTGAGTTAGAGAAGTAGCTGAATGCAGAGAGAGAAAAGTCTGCTGAGCTTCTCCGGAGGGCGGAGAAAGGCGAAGGTAATTTTGCTGAGCTTAAGAAGGGTATACCAGGTCTGATAGCTAAGGTGCTTGGATCCAGTCTTGTAGGGAATCCCTACAATGATTATGTTGATGCTGCCTGCACCCATGCTATTGCTGATGTGACCGGCAAGCTGTTTAAACGCCTTGCTCCCAACCAGACCCCTTCTGCTGCTATTGCCAAACTTATGCCTCCTGGTACTCAGGAAAAGGTTGATGAGACTAAAGACAAATTGATAAATTTGAAGATAAATGTTTATGATGAGGTATGCAGCAAAGAAGACTCATCTGCTCAAGATGTGCTTAGCGTGCAATTTGATTGATCGTTGTAAAAATATTAAACAATGCTTTGTAATAAATTTCCTTCTGACCTTGACATTATATACATACTAACTTTATTGTGATCACTACGTGTGTTTACATGCTTATTGCAAATATTTTGATGCTTAATGCTTTAAAACCAATCGATTATGCACCTGAGCATAAAATTTCTATACACAATTGTGCAGTGTATAATTGAGCAAATCATTTTGAAAAGTGTATAAGGTAATTCATATGTAGACGCTTTGCAATATCAAGTTTTGCTAAATGAATATGATGTCTGAATTCTGTTACACGCTTTCCATCATAAAATTAATGAGGAAGAATTATGAAGTGTTTTAGAAGAATGATTACAAATCAATAAACTCTCCGTCTTACGCCTTCCGTTATAAAGTATATGAGGAAGAATTGTGAAGTGTTTTAGAAGAATTATTACAAATCAATAAACTCTCCGTCATACGCCTTCCGTCATAAAGTATATGAGGAAGAATTGCTAATTATTTTGCCTTCATACATAAAATATAGAACTTCGTTCTGTGAAGTAAGTTTTTTATAATGTTTGTCATGACAAGTATCTGAGTTTTGTATCATACCTCGCTGCGTTCTAGTAAAACTTAAACATTTTCTAAAGCGACCCGTCCTAATCCATCAGGACGAATACATTGCATTTGGTTACATCGCGAGGTACTTGACCTCTATATGATACATTTTACAAAAATTGCATTCATTTTTGAAAAGACAATCTTTCATTGCATCAAAAGTTGACGGCATGTATACCATTTCATAATATATACAACTATAAATGACTTAATAATACTCTTGATGAACTCAACGACTCGAATGCAACGTCTTTTGAAATATGTCATGAATGACTCCAAGTAATATCACTAAAATGAGCAAATGCACAGCGGAAGATTTCTTTCGTACCTGAGAATAAACATGCTTTCAAGTGTCAACCAAAAGGTTGGTGAGTTCATTAGTTTAACATAAATAATCATTTCTATCATTTTAATAGACCACAAGAATTTCATTTCCAGATTCATAAATATATGTCCCAAGCATAGAGACAAAAATAATCATTCATATGGATTGAACACCTGGTAACCAACATTCACAATATGCATATAAGAATATCCCCATCATTCCGGGATCCTCCTTCAGACATGATATAATTTCGAAGTACTAAAGCATCCGGTACTTTGGATGGGGCTTGTTGGGCCCGATAGATCTATATTTAGGATTCGCGTCAATTAGGGTGTCTGTTCCCTAATTCTTCGATTACCAGACTTAATTAAAAAGGGGCATATTCGATTTCGATAATTCAACCATATAATGTAGTTTCGATTACTTGTGTCTATTTCGTAAAATATTTATAAAAATTGCGTATGTATTCTCAGCCCAAAAATATAAAGAGTAAAAGGGAGCAAATGAAACTCACCTAATGTATTTTGTAGTAAAAATACATATTGCAAAACTGGATAATGCAGGGTTGGCCTCGGATTCACTAACCTATATTAATTGTATTTATATTAAAAACATATAGTAGAAATCTCCAAATTTTATTTATTAATTATATAATCTTTATGTGTTTGTAGTTATATAAATTTTTTTATACTAAATTTTATTTATTACATATACTTTATTTATATATAATATATCTCGAGTTATATGTTATATATAACCATATTGTATATTTACATTTATCATACATAATTTCTATTCATTCATTCATATTAATATATCTATATATATATATATATATATATATATATATATATATATATATATATATATATATATATATATATATATATATATATATATATATATATATATATATATAATATATGTTTAGTATTATATTAAAAACCGATAGTTTGTTATATGTAAGTATTTATATATAAAAAATATTAATAAGTTTGATATATGGTATATAAACTATTAATATAATTATAATATATGTATTAAGTATATTTTAAGTACAAAATATTTATCTATAACAAAAGTGATAGTTTTGTTAATAATGATTTACTGATAATAGTAACTTTATAAAAAAAATAGAATTAACAATAATAATGATATTGTAAAAAAATGATACTTTTATTTAATAATAATAATAATAATAATAATAATAATAATAATAATAATAATAATAATAATAATAATTACAAGAGTGATATTAATACTAACATTAATGAAAATGATGATAACCCGTATTATTTTAATAATAATAATAATAATAATAATAATAATAATAATAATAATAATAATAATAATAATAATAATTACAAGAGTGATATTAATACTAACATTAATGAAAATGATGATAACCCGTATTATTTTCATAATAATAATAATAATAATAATAATAATAATAATAATAATAATAATAATAATAATAATAATAATAATAACCATAATAATAATAATACGATTATTAGTGATAATAATAATAATATTCGTACTTGTATCTATAATCCTAATAAATGAAAACTTGTATCATCACACTTATATTAGTAATCATAATGTTAATGATTAATTTTTCATAATACTTAATAATAATAATAATAATAATAATAATAATAATAATAATAATAATAATAATAATAATAATAATAATAATAATAATAATAATAATAATAATAATAATAATAATAATAATATCATAGGTTATATTAGTGATGATAATGATACTAGTTATATAGTTAATAATAATATCTAACATATTAATAACAACAATAATAATAAAAATAATAACAATAATGAAAATGATAATAATAATATTAATATTAATAATAAAAATTTTGGTATTAAAAACTACCTTAGAAGCCCTTTAAAAAAAATATTGCACCAAGAAAGGATCGAACCCGGAACCACTCGCTTAACTGACCCTCCTCCTTACCACTCCTCCATCCTTACATATCAGATTTATGTGCAAACCCAAAATATATAACTGGTATCTTTCTCACTCGAATTTCATCATCTTCCTTACCAAAATTCAACAACCAAAATAACTCCAAGATAAAAAAAATAACCACGTATAGTTTTATTAAAACTTATAAACAGCAAGAAAAACAAAATATAAGGAAGTATTATTTATAAACAAGAATAACGAAAAAAAAAACTGCTGTTGGCAGTCGCTGTTATGATTGAAAAAAAAAACTTTAATTTCGAGCACGTTTTGGATAATTGTTACAACACAAAATACGTTTCAAATCAATCCTTTAAACTGTTGGGATTGTTAATTTAACTTAAATTTTCACAAAAAATTCGGATTTGATTTATGAACAAAAGTTGACTTTTTGCTTTTGAAACTTTGACTCGAAAATTCGAGTTCGTTAAAATGAATTGGAAGTTGCTATTTTGTAGGAAGTTTGAGTAGAGGATTCCTAATATGACTGCGTTAATACATTTTGAAATTTATTTCGAAATCGATCTTTTTAAATTTTGAGTTTCAAGAACATAAACTCAAGTTTTGATTATGAATTTAAGATTGTTTTAAGCCACGATTTCTTCACGAAATATGTTCTAAATCAATCTTGGAAACCTTCTGAAACAACAATTAAACTCAAAACATTAAAACAAGTTCGAATTTTACCATGAACAATTCGGTTGACTTTTTGAAATAAAGCATTGACTCCAAAATTCGAATTCGATATGAAGAATTGGAAATCCAAACTTTGCAGACAGTTTTCAAATGAAATTCCTAACAAGACCTCAATAATAGATTTTGACAATTGATACGATTTCAATTTTTGACTGAAGAGTGTAGATACAGGGCGTGGAGAAGAAAAAAAAATAATAATGTATAACCTTCTGTTTCTATTCGATTGTTACTGAAGAAATTGATATCATAATTTGTAGTCGACAATATACAATCAGTACTAGCCAAAAAAATGAATAAGCAGAAAATGAAAGTTACCAACTTCGTACGATTGATCTCTGATATATAATATTTTGGTTCCATTCAAATTAATACTACTTTAAAATTAATTTTGTGTTAATAATTAAATACATATAATTATTTAGTAAAATACTAATAATAATATTTATAGAAATAAAAATAATATTAATAATAATAATATTATTATTAATAACAATAAGACTACTACTAATATAAAAGAAATTGTTATGAAACATATCATTAGGATAATAATAATATTAATAATTATAATACTAATAATATTTATAATACTAATAATAATAATAACATTATTATTAATCAATAAATGATACATGTATTAATCATATTAGCTAATAATATCTAAAATACAACTAAATATAAATTTTAAATTGTTCTTATAGTAATATTTACATTTGAAGTATTTATTTTGCTAATCATTACATTAACTTTATTAAAAAATTTTAATATGCAATATTTATTATTATTATGACCATTATTAATATTAATGAATTTAGTAATAATGATATTGAAATTGCTAATAGTAATATAACATTTATCTTAATTTGTAATTATATTTATTAATATTATAATTCATTATTAACCTACATATACTATTAATTATTTATATATTTTAGTATATTAGAATATCCATATCCTCGTAGTCATATTTAAAAATCATTTATATTTTATATATAGATTCATTACAACAATTAGTTGTATTCTATTTTTACATTTTCATTTGTTTATATATATTTATTTATATATATATTTATCTATATATATATATATATATGTACATATTAAATTACATATTTTATTACAAAATAAATTATTCGTGAATCATCGGAAATAGTCAAGGGTCAAATGATATAAATGAAACAGTTCAAGCTTTTTAAAACTCACCTAACAGACTTTGCTTATCGTGTCGAAATCAAATAAAATTCAAGTTTAAATTTGGTCGGAAATTCCCGGGTCATCACAGTACCTACCCGTTAAAGAAATTTCGTCCCGAAATTTGAGTGAAGTGGTCATGACTAACAATAAAAATGTTTTCAAGACGAATATGAGTTGATAAATTGAATTTTATCATCATTGAGTAATGTGGATAAAAAATAATTCGATTATTCGAAGAGTACGAATGAAGCTATCACCAAAGAGTGAAATAGGAAAGTAAAGATTCATCTTAACTTTTGACAGAGTCAGGGTTGAATTCCGGAATTCAAGGGATATAAAGAAAATCTTCGAAAATCTATGAGATCTGTTTCTTCAAGATTTAAGGAAATTAGGATCTCTTTAATTAAATGCAACAATTTGTCCCGATTACCACATCTGATATTTCCATTATAAATTTACCTTTTCCGTTCCATTAATTTTCACCACTTCTATATTCAATTCCTAAATTCGAAAGATTGTGAAAATGCTTAATCCAATTCTAATCCTTGTCCATATCCTGACTGTCATAACAATCATTTTCCTTTTCCAACTTCCACATGATGAATCTTTTTATTTCTACTATGCTTTAGGGATTATTGTATTTATAATCCTCCCGTGTCTTTATATTGTTATACGCACTGATATTCACAGTTTGTAATTTCGGTGTTGTTGTTGGGCTTTATATTATCCCTTATATTTCAATGTCCCTATTCCTGTCTCCTATAATCACTGTCATCCACAGTTAATACTCCCTCCTTTTAGCTGCGATTTATACTCCAATTTCTATTTCAGAGCTTTGTCCCTTCGTTTCTTCTTCTTGCGATTGGGCATCTCTTGTAATGGTCTATAATTCACAGATATACATTTCAGAATGAACATTGTTAATGTTCTGAGAAGAAAACGGTAATAACACAATCTGACTTGTCAAATTACCAGAATTCAAGGAAAAGATAGGACTATCAAGAAAATATGTTCTTGACATAATAATAGATTTAACAGAATGTAAGAGTCGTGTAACATGGCACATGATGACGTTATGATCTGTGAATCATCATGTTTCATTAGAAACTCATCATGACTTACTGTAATATAATCACGTTGATCAAGTGTCATTATATTATACTAACTCATGCATCAGTTCCCAACATTACTTCAATAACATTTATAATTTAAACTCGAATTTTAAAGAATTTTAAAGAATTTTAGAAACTATAGTAGTTTCCTTTATGATATAATATAGATAGCACGAAGAGAATATACGGGTTATAATTAAATGAGAGGGTTTTTAAAGCAGAAATCGGGCAACAGCCCAGTTGGTTAGTTAAGTTTCATGACATATTTCAAGATTATTATTAAGTAAATGACATATTAAGTTTTATGATAATATTTTGGAATTTCTAAGTTCGATGGTTGATGAGGAAGAGTTTTCGCAAGATTTTAACATGAGTACGGAGCAAGATATTCGTTGAAGGTTTCATCAGATCCAGAATTACCTGGATTCTTTGAATATATGATATGGTCCTTGTATTTGTCCTTGGTCTCCTTCGTGGTTAGCTCAATCCGTTTTCCAGTTTCAACTTTTCTGAGCTTTTCAACATACTATTCTTTATCATCAAACTTCCAATGATTAAGGTCGTTTACGGTTGTCTATAGTTTCTGCTGCTTCATTCAGCTTTTTCAACATTCAGAGTATTGATTTTGTGACTGAGTGTTTTCAGAATTTCAGAATGAGAGATCATAATTCTAAGAGATAAATGTCATATATATAACTGTTGATGTAGATATGCTGTGAGTTTTCAAAGTACTGATTGCTGATTCCCGATAATTGGTATGGCAGTTCTCGTTACAAGATGCAGATGAGTATATGATAGGGTTTCAATGAATAAATATAATGATTTATCAGAGATATTTAAGCCAAGAAGCAACGAGGTTGCTGGTACGTCTGCTGGTAATATGGTGGAATATAAAATAAAAAAACATTATCCGGTATCAAAAGGGTAATCATATATATCAGAATTATAGTAAGACTACTTCGAATGAAAAGTCGAAGTTGACTTGCTGGAGCTGTGACAAAATTGGCTACTTTGAAGAAAAAAAAAAGGAATCGCAAAGTTATTTTTTCTAATAAATGCCAAAGGATCTGACGCGGCTACATGTTAAACTTTTATTCAGTTGCCGTGAGTTTCTCGGGTGCATAACTATATGCATAAATCTTTCCTTCCGTAGATGAAGTGTGGTTGATTCATCCTATCGATTGAGGTATTTCCAAAAATCATGAAAGGTTTGAACGCAGATTGGAATCGTCAAGATACAAATGAAGTTTAAGATGAAATCAAGTGGCAAACTTGAAGAAATGTTTAGTTTCATATGTTATAATCAATATTTTAATTCATTTTAATTATCCAATGTTTGACAGTCCACAGTTAGCAGTCCACAATTTGTAGTTCAAAAATTCATATATAGTTTAATATATAATATTCGAATTAATTAATAAGTATCGTGACCCGTGTACATGTCTCAGACTCGATCACAACTCAAAGTATATATATTATTATAGAATCAACCTCAACCCTGTATAGAGAACTCCATCATTACTGCATATAGAGTGTCTATGGTTACTCCAAATAATATATATAGATGCGTCGATATGATATGTCAAAACCTTGTATACGTGTCCCGATATTTAATGTGCGTAAAATAAATAACAGAAATTAAATAACGATAAATAAAGTGCGTAAAGTAAATAACAGAAATTAAATGACGATAAATAAAATTGCGAGAATTAAATTGCGATAAATAAATTGCAATAAATTAAATTGCGATAAATAAAATGTAATCAGTTAGCTAGGAACAGTTAGCTAGGATTTCGTTAGCGTGGTTTCTTAACAAAATTTTATATTGTTAATTAGTCTGTTTCTATTCAATTATTATTGTGTCCATTATCTCTTCATTATGCCACTTGTTAGATTCTGATAGATCAAAATCCAAATATGAAATTGAATAAAATAAATAAATAAAAAAATGGTTATTCTGCGGTGAACAGATTCGTATATCTGTGGATGTAAGTAGGATAGTAAATGAATGTTGAATCATATTCGAAGAATGTACAGTGTAACTTATTAAAGTGAAATCTAAATATTCCTCGGGTATTACCTACCCGTTAGAATATTTTTACCATTAACAGTTTGTACAAAAGAATTTTTAATTACAACCTTTATGAAAACATATATACATATATATTTTCTTCAGATGTAATCATGGATTTTAATGAGTCAATATGATATTAAACTCATTTGATTTACCGTTAGAATGAGAATATATAATCTTTAAAACATTAACGATTACATAATTGTCATGTCGAACGAAGGTAATTGACGTAGAACGTCGTGTAGAATGATGATTATACTCGAGGTACAGAATGAGATGTCGAAGTTAGTGATATTGCTGAAGCTGGTACGTTTCGCACCATATTCTCTAAATTGATTACTCGAGCGTGAAGTTCGTTGACTTCTTGTATTACTTCGGGATGATTTCCGGTCGGAACGAGCGAATGAATAAGATCTAGGATTTGAGATAGTATATAGTCGTGACGAGATAATCTGAAAATGAGGCTGAAAATGGTGTTTCGGATAGCTTCGCCGGTAAGTACTTCAGGTTCTTCACCAAGAGGTGAATTCAGTTAGTGGAAAGGATTGCCTTCTTCCCGTCTCCATTGATTAAGTAGGCTACGATTTCATCAGATGAATTGGGGATGGATGATTGGTTGATTCATTCTGGTGACACTGCTTTCGGAGCTTAGGTGAAACTCCATATCGGAATAGCTGTCGGAATAACTATCGAAATAGTTATTGGAATCTGAGGAACTCGAACTGATTGAGGGATTCATCTCGTACGATTGAATGAAAGATTTTTCGATAAGGAATAGAATAGGAGCTAGATTAGTACCCTGCAATACATAATTTATATGTGCATATATAATACTAAAATCCTATAAGTTACGGAGAAATCTACGAAACCGTCAGGCAAAGTTTACAGTAACTGATACGCTAAGATATGAATTTTGTCTATACACTATTCATGCAGTCAATGCAGTAAAACGTGTCTAGACTAAGAATAATGAGCAGGTAATTTCCTTAGGATGATAAGCAGATGATTTCCGACAAAAACGATAAGCAAAACTTTTAACATGCAGACACGGTCGAAGTCCAGACTCACTAATGCATCCTAACGACTATCAGTTAGGCACACTAATGCCAGACCTGGTTCACTAAGACCACCGCTCTGATACCAAATGAAGCGACCCGTCCTAATCCATCAGGACGAATACATTACATTTGGTTACATCGCGAGGTACTTGACCTCTATATGATACATTTTACAAACGTTGCATTCATTTTTGAAAAGACAATCTTTCATTACATCAAAAGTTGACGGCATGTATACCATTTCATAATATATACAACTATAAATGACTTAATAATACTCTTGATGAACTCAACGACTCGAATGCAATGTCTTTTGAAATATGTCATGAATGACTCCAAGTAATATCACTAAAATGAGCAAATGCACAGCGGAAGATTTCTTTCGTACCTGAGAATAAACATGCTTTCAAGTGTCAACTAAAAGGTTGGTGAGTTCATTAGTTTAACATAAATAATCATTTCCATCATTTTAATAGACCACAAGAATTTCATTTCCAGATTCATAAATATACGTCCCATGCATAGAGACAAAAATAATCATTCATATAGATTGAACACCTGGTAACCGACATTCACAATATTCATATAAGAATATCCCCATCATTCCGGGATCCTCCTTCGGACATGATATAATTTCGAAGTACTAAAGCATCCGGTACTTTGGATGGGGCTTGTTGGGCCCGATAGATCTATCTTTAGGATTCGCGTCAATTAGGGTGTATGTTCCCTAATTCTTAGATTACCAGACTTAATTAAAAAGGGGCATATTCGATTTCGATAATTCAACCATATAATATAGTTTCGATTACTTGTGTCTATTTCGTAAAACATTTATAAAAATTGCGCATGAATTCTCAGCCCAAAAATATAAAGAGTAAAAGGGAGCAAATGAAACTCACCTAATGTATTTTGTAGTAAAAATACATATTGCAAAACTGGATAATGCAGGGTTGGCCTCGGATTCACGAACCTATATTAATTGTATTTCTATTAAAAACATATAATAGAAATTTCCAAATTTTATTTATTAATTATATAATCTTTATGTGTTTGTAGTTATATAAATTTTTTTATACAAAATTTTATTTATTACATATACTTTATTTATATATAATATATCTCGAGTTATATGTTATATATAACCATATTGTATATTTACATTTATCATACATAATTTCTATTCATTCATTCATATTAATATATCTATATATATATATATATAATATATGCTTAGTATTATATTAAAAACTGATAGTTTGTTATATGTAAGTATTTATATAAAAAATATTAATAAGTTTGATATATGGTATATAAACTATTAATATAATTATAATATATGTATTAAGTATATTTTAAGTACAAAATATTTATCTATAACAAAAGTGATAGTTTTGTTAATAATGATTTACTGATAATAGTAACTTTATAAAAAAAAATAGAATTAACAATAATAATGATATTGTAAAAAAAATGATACTTTTGTTTAATAATAATAATAATAATAATAATAATAATAATAATAATAATAATAATAATAATAATAATAATAATAATAATAATAATAATAATAATAATAATAATAATTACAAGAGTGATATTAATACTAACATTAATGAAAATGATGATAACCCGTATTATTTTCATAATAATAATAATAATAATAATAATAATAATAATAATAATAATAATAATAATAATAATAATAATAATAATAATAATAATAATAATAATAATCATAATAATAATAATAATAATAATAATAATAATAATAATAATATGATTATTAGTGATAATAATAATATTCGTACTTGTATCTATAATCCTAATAAATGAAAACTTGTATCATCACACTTATATTAGTAATCATAATGTTAATGATTAATTTTTCATAATACTTAATAATAATAATAATATCATAGGTTATATTAGTGATGATAATGATACTAGTTATATAGTTAATAATAATATCTAACATATTAATAACAACAATAATAATAAAAATAATAACAATAATGAAAATGATAATAATAATAATAATAATAATAAAAATTTTGGTATTAAAAACTACCTTAGAAGCCCTTTAAAAAAAATGTTGCACCAAGCAAGGATCGAACCCGGAACCACTCGCTTAACCGACCCTCCTCCTTACCACTCCTCCATCCTTACATATCTGATTTATGTGCAAACCCAAAATATATAACTGGTATCTTTGTCACTCGAATTTCATCATCTTCCTTACCAAAATTCAACAACCAAAATAACTCCAAGATAAAAAAAATAACCACGTATAGTTTTACTAAAACTTATAAACAGCAAGAAGAAAAAATATAAGGTACTATTATTTATAAACAAGAATAACGAAAAAAAACTGCTGTTGGCAATCGCTGTTATGATTGAAAAAAAAAAACTTTAATTTCGAGCACGTTTTGGATAATTGTTACAACACAAAATATGTTTCAAATCAATCCTTTAAACTGTTGGGATTGTTAATTTAACTTAAATTTTCACAAAAAATTCGGATTTGATTGATGAACAAAAGTTGACTTTTTGCTTTTGAAACTTTGACTCGAAAATTCGAGTTCGTTAAAATGAATTGGAAGTTGCTATTTTGCAGGAAGTTTGAGTAGAGGATTCCTAACATGACTGCGTTAATACATTTTGAAATTTATTTCGAAATCGATCTTTTTAAATTTTGAGTTTCAAGAACATAAACTCAAGTTTTGATTATGAATTTAAGATTGTTTTAAGCCACGATTTCTTCACGAAATATGTTCTAAATCAATCTTGGAAACCTTCTGAAACAACAATTAAACTCAAAACATTAAAACAAGCTCGAATTTTACCATGAACAATTCGGTTGACTTTTTGAAATAAAGCTTTGACTCAAAAATTTGAATTCGATATGAAGAATTGAAAATCCAAACTTTGCAGACAGTTTTCAAATGGAATTCCTAACAAGACCTCATTAATAGATTTTGACAATTGATACGATTTCAATTTTTGACTGAAGAGTGTAGATACAGGGCGTGGAGAAGAAAAAAAAATAATGTATAACCTTCTGTTTCTATTCGATGGTTACTGAAGAAATTGATATCATAATTTGTAGTCGACAATATACAATCAGTACTAGCCAAAAAAATGAAAAAGCAGAAAATGAAAGTTACCAACTTCGTACGATTGATCTCTGATATATAATATTTTGGTTCCATTCAAATTAATACTACTTTAAAATTAATTTTGTGTTAATAATTAAATACATATAATTATTTAGTAAAATACTAATAATAATATTTATAGAAATAAAAATAATATTAATAATAATATTATTATTATTAATAACAATAAGACTACTACTAATATAAAAAAAATTGTTATGAAACATATCATTAGGATAATAATAATATTAATAATTATAATACTAATAATAATTATAATACTACTAATAATAATAACATTATTAGTAATCAATAAATGATACATGTATTAATCATATTAGCTAATAATATCTAAAATACAACTAAATATAAATTTTAAATTGTTCTTATAGTAATATTTACATTTGAAGTATTTATTTTGTTAATCATTACATTAACTTTATTAAAAAATTTTAATATGCAATATTTATTATTATTATTATGACCATTATTAATATTAATGAATTTAGTAATAATGATATTGAAATTGCTAATAGTAATATAACATTTATCTTAATTTGTAATTATATTTATTAATATTATAATTCATTATTAACCTACGTATACTATTAATTATTTATATATTTTAGTGTATTAGAATATACATATCCTCGTAGTCATATTTAAAAATCATTTATATTTTATATATAGATTCATTACAACAATTAGTTGTATTTTATTTTTACATTTTCATTTGTTTATATATATTTATTTATATATATTTATATATATATATATATATATATATATATATATATATATATATATATATATATATATATATATATATATATATATATATATATATATATATATGTACATATTAAATTACATATTTTATTACAAAATAAATTGTTCATGAATCATCAGAAATAGTCAAGGGTCAAATGATATAAATGAAACAGTTCAAGCTTTTTAAGACTCACCTAACAGACTTTGCTTATCGTGTCGAAATCAAATAAAATTCAAGTTTAAATTTGGTCGGAAATTCCCGGGTCATCACATTTTCTAGCCGATCCCTTGTGCCTTTACTGGCCGGCACAAAAGCTTCCGCCATCGAAGGTATTTTAAAAATACACTCCTTCTGTAGGCAGGTTATAAATGTAATGTTTTACATTTGTCATGGGCAGCACTGAAAGGACCCGTTCATATACATTATAAACGATTCACAATAGTTGATTACATTGCGAGGTATTTGACCTCTATATGATATATTTTACAAACATTGCATTCGTTTTTAAAAGACAATATTTCTTTACATCAAAAATTGACAGGCATGCATACCATTTCATAATATCCACTATCCAACTATAAATTGATTTAATAATAATCTTTGATGAACTCAATGACTCGAATGCAACGTTCTTCGAAGTATGCTATGAAAGACTCCAAGTAATATCTTTAAAATGAGCAAATGCACAGCGGAAGATTTCTTTAACACCTGAGAATAAACATGCTTTAAAGTGTCAACCAAAAGGTTGGTGAGTTCATTAGTTTATCATAATCATTTATTTCCATCATTTTAATAGACCACAAGAATTTCATTTCCAGTTCTCATAAATATACGTCCCAAGCATAGAGACAAAAAATAATCATTCATATGGTGAACACCTGGTAACCGACATTAACTAGATACATATAATAATATCCCCTATCATTCCGGGATCCTCCTTCGGACATGATATAATTTCGAAGTACTAAAGCATCCGGTACTTTGGATGGGGTTTGTTAGGCCCAATAGATCTATCTTTAGGATTCGCGTCAATTAGGGTGTCTGTTCCCTAATTCTTAGATTACCAGACTTTAATAAAAAGGGGCATATTCGATTTCGATAATTCAACCATAGAATGTAGTTTCAATTACTTGTGTCTATTTCGTCAAATATTTATAAAAGCGCATGTATTCTCAGTCCCAAAAATATAAAGGGTAAAAAGGCAAATGAAACTCACCATACTGTATTTCGTAGTAAAAATACATATAACGTCATTGAACAAGTGCAAGGTTGGCCTCGGATTCACGAACCTAAATTAATTATATATAATTATGTGTTGGTCAATATTTGTCTAACAAATTAGGCCAAGTCATAGTGTACCACAATCCTAATGCTCGAGACTAATATGCAAAAGTCAACAAAGTAAATTTGACTCAAAATAATTTCCAAAATCTATACATGATTAATATATAGTTTAAATATCGTCGTTTTATATTGTTAAATATTTTTAAAAGATTTATTAGAGTAAATAATATAATTTATTTATTAATAAATAAAATTTTATATTAAATTTATATAATATAATATACTTTTATATATATTAAGTAATAAAATTTATAGGGTTCATTTAATATCATAAAGATAATATGATAGGTATTATTAAAGTAAGTTATTACACGTAGTAAAATATGTTTGTATCACATATTTATTTGATAAAATAATATCTATAATGATAGTAAGTAAAAGTTGTATTATTTTGTAATAATAATAATTATTATAAAAATATCAATATTTATAATTACTAAGATGACATTATGATAAAACGATAATTCTAATTATGATAACTTTAATATTTACGATAATTTTTAATATTATCTTTAAAATAATAATTCTATTTAAAATAATAATAATAATGATATTTTATAGTAACAATGACATTTCTATTAAAATGATATTTTTTGTTAAAATGATAGTTTTAATACTAACGATATTTTTAATAATAATAGTAATGATAAAAATAATAAGAACGATAATTTTATCTAAATCAATATCTTATAATATTTTAATTTCATCATGATACTCTTACTCATTATTTCCTAATCGTTTCGTTTAATAGCTTTTAATCGTCTTTTATATCGTGTTCATAATAATGATAATAATAGTAATCAAAATAATTAGGTGTTACAAATATTTATTTTAATTACACTAATATTAATAATGATAGTTACTATAACATTTTTAACGATAATACTAATAATTATCTTAATGATAATTTAGTAATAATAATAATAACAATGACAATATCCATTTTTAAATAATGATATATATATATTAATAATGATAATAATAATAATAATAATAATAATAATAATAATAATAATAATAATAATAATAATAATAATAATAATAATAATAATAATAATAATAATAATAATAATAATAATTGGATAATAATAATAATAATACTAATTATAACTTTAACAATAATAACGATAGTAATAATAAAAAAAATAACAATTTTTAATGATAAATCCATTTTATTGATAAAGATAATAATAATGATAATAATAAGATAAAACTAGAACGACGATAAAAACGACGATAATAATCATTTTTAATAAAAATATAGAAAATTCAATTGATTATAACTTCTAATCCGTTCATCGAAACCATTCGATATCTAAAGGAAAAGTCCTTAATTTTTCGCTAGCTTTCCAAGGACATGCATATCTTATACCTTATCTCAACCGCAAGTGTCACTAATTCAATATTCAACCTAACCTGTCTAAGGGCAATATCAAAAGTACAAGCATGCATAATCCTAAATACTCGAGCACTAGTCAGGGATACACTATTAGTATGTAAAAGTTAAATTATGAGTACTCACGTATCAATATTGAGATTCAATATTGCAGGAAAGGTACGTAGATGCAACGGAAATGATAAACACTATATTGACCTCACGAGCATACCCATGAACCATACTCAATCACCTCCATAGCTATAACCCATAATTTCCTTAATCCTATCCTACTCGAAAAACAATTTCGAAATCACTCGGACAGCACTCCGTCGTAATATTTTATGTATACTAATAATATCTTGAAATAATACGGAGTAAATATATATATGTAAATCGATTGAGAGAGTTTAGAGAAAAATATTTTCAAGTTTCTATGAAATAATGAAACCTATTGAATTCTCTTTATAATAGATTTTTGAATTATTAAAGTGAATTATTAAAGTATGAATTATTAAAGTGAATTATTAAAGTATGAATTATTAAAGTGAATTATTAAAGTATGAATTATTAAAGTGAATTATTAAAGTATGAATTATTAAAGTGAAATATTAAAGTATGAATTATTAAAGTGAATTATTAAACTTAAAGTAAAGTAAAAATAAAGTAAAGGTAAAGTTTAAGTATAGTAAAAGTATAAAACTATGTACGTATAATACGCGTATAAATATATATAATATTAATTTAAATCGTTATATATATTTAATAAAATAAAATATAAATATCGTTATCTTTATCATACTAATTAAGTAATGAGTTTTCAAAAGTGGTTCTAGATATTTATAAAAGTTATATACGTTTTAATAATAAAGTTCTTTTTAAACTGAAAACGTTTTTGTACGTTTGAAACTAAATAGATCAATCGAGTCTTTATGAGATTCAATCTTCCACTATCCTTTATCTAGTTCTCAATGATTGATAATTTATTCTTATTTATAAATCACCTTACCATTTTTCGAATATTGTTAAAACGGAAAGATTTCTCAAATCAACGTGGGCCTTTCAACAGAGACTTGTAATCATAATTCAATATATCTGATAATTCAATCATTTGATCTTATCTTCTAATTCCATTGATAAATATTTTGAAACAGATACAATCATATAAAGTATTTAATCTAATATTTTGTTTACGTTTCAAGTTATAATATATATACACATATACATATATAATCATATTCGTTTAATGGTTCGTGAATCGTTGGAACATGGTCGAGGTTGAATGAATGTATGAACGTAGTTTAAAATTCTTGCAATTTAACTTAACAAATATTGCTTATCGTGTCGGAAACATATAAAGATTAAAGTTTAAATTTGGTTGGAAATTTCCGGGTTGTCACAAGCACTTTGTTTAAGAAAAATATATAATATTTTGTTCGGTACCGTGCAGTACATAAACGATTGATGACGAATTTAGGTGGATCAAGCCTAATTAGTACGCCATAAATGTTTAATGTATGCAATTGCTAACATATGCACTGTAAAATAACCACAATGGTTCACAGTGAATTGATAAACGTTGCTCTTCATATAATGCGAAAATATGTTCTTCAAATGCCAAACATGTGTATTTTGGCATGAATACAATGATTGTAAAAGGCTATGTCTTCATAAAAATGCTAAAAAACTGCTCTGATAATAAACTTTCGTTCTTGATAACATGCTGAGATTTGCTTCTTCACACGCCAAGCGCCCAGCGCCATCCGGCCTACACACTTGATTATGGAATGAAAAACTCCTGAACTTCATCATCACTAAACAACCGATTATGCTTTCTCCAGTTTACGTTGCCTTTTGGTAAGTTCACAAATGTGGATCTCTCCCTAGCCGGTGCCACATACTGTGAATGTATGGCGGCTACTCCGTTAGGAGTTGGGAACCTGATCTCTGCATGAGCTGTCGATGTTATTGCTCCGAATTTAGCCAACGCTGCCCTTCCAAAAAGGACGTTAAACAGAGAATTTCCATCTATGATTGTGAAATCAATTGTTTCTGTTCTCAACAATGGGAATGTGCCCATAACAACTTCCAAACGAATCTGCCCCATGGCATTTACCGGTGCTCCCGTTAATCCAGAAACTTTCAATCTCGTTTGCCAAACTCTGTCCTACACATGCCTTGGAAAAGTCTTCAAGCAATGCCAGTAAATGATGTCAGCTTCACTTCCCGTATCTGTGTAGATACAGTTGACAAACTTATTTGCTATCTCTGCTGAAATGATCACTGGCTGAACGGACAACGCCCAATTCTGAATTGGCTGAAAGATAATTGGAGCATATCTCCAGCTGTCCAAATTGCTATTTGATGATTTACCTTCTGCATAATAACTGTCGTTGATCCAAACCATCCTAATTACAACTTCTGGAGTTGTCTCACGCTCTGTGACCCGGTCTTCGTACTGCGGTTGGTTTCGATTATCTCTTCCGCCATGCTGCTCTCTTCTGTTCTCTCCACGGCGTCCTCTGTTACCATCATTCCTTTGCCACGCAAATTTCCTGCGAGGATCATTCCTCCTGTACTCTTTGCCAGGCAACAAATGATTCAATTCTCCTGCCTTGATTTTCGCTATGATTTCCCTCATCAAAGATTTGCAATTGTCCGTATCATGGCCCCATGCCTCATGGAAATCGCACCACAACTCACTCTTTGGACCCTCCCTTTCTTCCATAGGTGATGGAGCATTGAAAGTGGTCCGAATTGGTTCAATGAAGAGGATCTCTTTCGGAGTTTTGTAAGCGCCATAATCAACGGGTGCCTTTCTATTGGCTTTCTGTTGTGGTGAAAATCATTAGGGTGATTGTTTCCTCTCCATCCTCCATTTGAATTGTCATTCCTTCTCTGATTTCTGTCAAAATACCGTCCTCCGTTGTGCGGCTTGCTACTACTGCCAGTATCAAACTTGTTCAACCCACGCTCACCAGCTCGAACATGCCTCTGTGCAACCTCCAACGCTTGATGCAATGTTTTTGGCAAGTCATACCGTAATGCATGAACAAGTGCACTAAACCGTCACTGGTCCAAACAGAAAATGAAACCAGATACAAGCTGTGATTCTGGACAATCAGGAATCTTCTGTGCTTCAAGTGTATAACGCTTCATAAAATTGCTCAAAGATTCGTTATGATGCATTGTGATCTCGTGTGCATCAAGATGTGTTAGAGTACAGTTCCGTAGATTTTGGTATTGCATCACAAATTTTGCTCTCAAATCAAGAAAACTGGTAATACTCCTTGGCGGCAAACTAGCAAACCATTCGCGTGCCATTTTCTGCAATACCATAGGAAACATATGGCACGCAGTTTCATCCTCCCAATGCTGCAACCTCATAACACCTTCAAACATAGTCAGAAAATCTTCCGGATCCGTTGTGCCATCATAAACTCCAATTGCTGGTATAGCAAGATTTCTGGGCAATGGATAATTAGCAATTCGATCAATGAAACACTGTGTAGATTCTACCATGGTCGGTGGCTTGGTGTCTTGCTCTCCAGTAATGAGGGCAAAGAAATTGTCCACGGCCACAGCACGGACGGCGGGCTGCGCTAAGCGTTGCTTATATTTTGCCGGAGCTGTCTGCTTAAGAATGTCATTCAAAAGCAACAATGCCTGCTTCTCTGACATGAACTCATCTTTGTCAGTTTCATCATCAGAGTCATTATTATCATAGCTCAGGTCGTTATCATCCCCAGAATCATCAATAAGACTGCCCAGCTTGTCGAGTAGCCTAGATAACTTGTATTTTGATATAGATTGCCTTTTCATTATTTGCTTGTCTCTGCCATCCGCCATCCGCCGAAGAGGTATAAATGATGGACATCGCCGTGGTTGCATCAATGGTCGTCGCTCTATATTAGTAACAAAATTTGAAAGTCTTTCTGCACTTTTAGTTGTCGCTTCTTCGATTACTGGCCTTTTCTCCGAATTAATTGCCAAATGTTTAAGCCTTTCTGCAGTTTTAGCAACTGTTTCTTCAATCGTACCATCTAGTGGCTGAACGGGTACATCTTCAACAGTTATCATGTCATTAGTTGATGGATTGTTGACTGCTTCAAGTACAAATGGAGCTTCAGTTGTTTTTGTTCCTTTTCTGTTTCGTGTGTTCTTTGCATTAGTGGATGGAGCCATTGTTAACACCTATTTCCTTATGAGGTAAGGCTTAGTGTGCCAATAAGATACTAGAAGTAATCTAGCTTTAGGAGGGCGAAGTGTTGCCGATTGATTTTTACCCTCGGGAAATAATCCCTGCAGACCCGGTTCACAAGTGTAGAAACTTGTGGGGTGGCTTAATCAATCTGTCGTCCATAGTGTGTAAGAGTGCTAGCTGGATGACTTCTAGTAAGAGAAAGTAGAGAGAGAAAGAGAAGTGAAGTCTCAGCTCTCAAAGTTGTCAGAATCTCTGAACTGTGTAAAATGACGACCCAAGGGGTCTATTTATAGTGTCAGATCCACCAGATTACTTGGGGACACGTGTCAGATGATGATATGTTCTGTTATTCGTGATCCGAAATTTATGCTGAAGGTGGCGTTCTCCGGCCAGGGCTTACGCGCTAGGCGGCCTTCAAGGCTTACGCATGACGGAGCAGCCTGTACAGCAGAGAATGCTGGACGTATTACTCCACAAAACTATTGTTTCCAGCCTTCCTGATGCTACTTTTATGCAACCATTATGCCTTTTATACGTGTATACGATAGGATACACCATTAACCTCTAACGTAACAATTGAGCATAAGGTGTTGCGAATGTATGACCGTAAAATGAAAACTAGAAGTGAAGCGGTGAGATCATTGTTAATGAGTAAGTCCGCCCGTCTTAAGCATTGATGATCAGAAAGAAATTTTGAAACGAGAATGAAGATTTGATACGAGTATAGTGTTGAGCGAAAAAGTCTATTGACGTTGCAACAAAATCTGATGCATGGCGAGGTTTGTTTCTATAAAAAAATACTTATGATATTAATGTCTTCACATGAGTGATGCCTGAGAAACAAATGAAAGATTCCGTAGACAATGAAAAAGGTACCACTGTCTTAAGTGGGAAGATAGAAACCTCGGTATGTGAAACTGAAGATCCAGCTTCTTAAGTGACTGTAGATCCCAGAGTGCCAACATTAGGTGGTGTTAGGTGCCTCACCATACCTGCTCATGTGCTATTTGACTCCGACTGCATTAAGTTAATCGATGCGTTATTCAATTGTGAGTAATTGAACGTGTGTAATGGATAATGTGAAAACCCTTATTAGTAGTGATTGGTGACAATGTGTTGATGGCTGTCAAAATTATATTGAAGGAGAAGATGTCATAATCAATGAAGAGGTGATAAGAATTCTCTAACTGGGGAAGACCAAGCGTTCCCCAATTCGAAAGTCGATTTATACTTTTTAACTTAGTTTTACCAAAGGATGAGAACGATTCATTTTTTGAAAGGCGCATTACGGGCATGTGTGATTGATCATACAAAAACTGAAATGAGTACTTGCCAGAGGAGGAGTACTCATACAGCAATAGCCTTGTGCTAGTATTGTAATGCCATTCTGGGAGAGTTTTGTGATAACGTAACGATCTTATGGTGTGTAGTATGGAACACGGGGGCGTTATTCTGTTTAAGTGGGGAAGAGTTGTAACATTCTATTTTCAGAAGGGTATTAGTTAATTATTGCTTGTGCTAATTAACTTGAATTTTGTTAGGAAAAGGGCCATAGTTATAAGAAAAAGGACCCAGGGTGTAAAGTTATAAGTTGGGCATTGTTAAATATGTTAATATGTGTTAAAATATAATAGCCTTCACAATATCTGGATAGCCCTTCCTTTTTTTCATTTGTGCAAAAAAATTAGAAATAGAGAGAAAGGAAGGTGTTGGGGGGCGATTTTTGGGGATCAAACACAAATCCTTTGAATTTTCTTCATGTAATTTACTTGTGTGTAATCAACCTAATAGAGACTAGCTAGCTCCATTGGAACCCTATATTCATCATTTTTCATCTTCAATTTGAGGGTTTTATAAATTAGACTTGAGATATGAAATTTATTACTTATAATATCGATTTTATGTGTTTTTATGGTCTAGTTAGACCCCTTGTATCGATGAATGTACAACGGCGTGGGAGGGTGAGGTGGAACCCAGCGCCGCCCCCAACCGCCGTATCGAGGCGTTTCTGAGGCCAAAAAATGGGGCGTGGGTGGGGCACCAACGGGGTAAACGACGGAGTAGGTGAAGATGGTGATACACGTGGCAGTTTCCTATTGGCTTGGTGGTTGGTGGTTGTATATATTTATATCAATTTTGATCCGTTGCAAAATCAAATGGATATATATATATCCGTTGCAATTTTAATCAATTTCAATAATAAATAATTTTAATATATATATATAAACACCATTACACTCTTCACAAACACACTTCTTCCATACTTATCCTACAATTCATATTTTTTTTATAAAAAAAATGTCTAATCCAAACACTCAATTCACTTTGCAAGATGATAATGAAGATCCCCGAACACCACTTAACCAAACCGGTTCGTTTTCAAATCTTATGGTGTTCGGTCGAACAAATACTCCCGGATTAGCATCCCCACCACTCCAAACACCTAGTCCTCAACAAATTGCCAATATGTCTAAAAATATGTTCGGGTTCAATCAACCGTTAGTTCCGCTAAATTTTGAACAACAACAACAATGGGCTCTTTTTCAACAACAACAACAACAACTTTATCAAATGCGTTCGCAAGAAACATCGACCCAACAAATTCCAATCCAACGAATGCAATTGCGAGATGAAGAATCACAAGAACAACAACAACTTTATTCAAATTATGTTACATTTTTTTTCTACTTATTAAATAAAACAAATTATTAAAACACAACAAAAAATAAAAATTAAATGCCACGTCAGCATTCCACTAACCCACCAACACCATCAACCCACACCACCACTACTCCACACAACTAACCCACACGGCTTAGTCATCAAAAAAGTTCAAAAAGCAACCCACGCCCCCAACCACTACAAATAGTCTTAGTGACTAAAATGAGGTTTTAACTTCATATAAACCCTAATACGAATTTTATAAGTTAGAGTTTATAGGTCGGTGTTGGAAAAGATGATGATTTTTGTAAAGACTTAATAAATTGTTAAATTACTTGATTAATAAGGCTGAAATTTGTAAAAGTCACGAAATGGCTAGTTGTTAGAAAAAGATGAACATAAGATCACCTACCTCTAATGGTGGTTATGTTAATTAAAATGAAATGTAAGAAAGCATATATGATGAACTTGAAATGTTTAGAAATAATACTTGACTTTGAGAAATATGCTAGTAAGTGGTTTTGTATAAGTGAGCTTTTGTAACTTAGACGTGTGATTTAGTTAAAAGATGTCAAAATGGGTTTTGTGGGGCAAATGGATAAACCCTATAAAGGATGGTCTAGAAAGACAAAGATGAATGAATTGTGATATGTGTGTATGGTCGTACAGGTTGATTATTACTTGGAGCTCTTGAATTGTTGATAGTGTGCTTCGAAATCGATTATTATTTTGCTTGCTTGGATTTGAGGTGAGTACAATGTGTGCATATTATTTGATGAAATTGACATTAATATGAAAATGTATGTTTACGCTATCGAATATGTTATGATAACCTGCTTCACATTGGGAACACAACAAGTGTTGTTATGATAGCGAAAATTTAGATGGACAAACTTGTTTCACTTTTGGAATGCATCAAGGGGTACTTGCTTCATGTTGAGAACGCAGCAATGACCTAATTTTAAAGCACCGGGTGTGCGGTTGTGATTGATTGTATGATGTTAAGGGGACTTGCTTCACGTTGGGAACGCAACAATGTCCCAAGTTAGTACCGAGGGTAAAATTGTGATTGGTTGTATACAGTGTTGTAAATCTCCCGAGATCTCCCCCGAGATCTCGTTTTTAGAAGGCAACCGAGACGAGATGTTCATCTCCCGAGATTTCTCTGTAAACGGGGTCAAACTTAGTCAAAGTCACGATTTCTCGAATTTTCTTGCTAATTTGTAAGATTTTCTTGTAAAATTCGTAATTTCTAAGATTTTCTCGCTCATTTCTCGGATATTTTTGTAAAATCCCGTAAATACGTATATAAATATACATATATTTATGTTTTTATGTATATTTTTATTAAAAAAACTATAAAGTCAATGTCCGAGATCTCCGCGAGATTATTCCGAGATGCCGAGATCTCCCTAAAAAGTCCAAACGAGATCTCCCCGAGATCCGAGTTCTCCAACCTTGGTTGTATATTGTATGCGGTTTGACTATCTATATGAACTTTATTGACTAATATGCATATATTGTATTCACTAAGCGTCCCGTTATTGTCTAACCATTTTATAGGATCACTTGCGGATAAGGGAATGGGTAAGCTAGGCTACTAGCTAGATGATATGATTGTGTGCTTGGTCACGGTGTCAAGTGTTTGCTTGTTATGGATGCTAGATGCCTTTAGTAGGTGCTTTGGGAAGGGATAGACATGTCCCATAATCATGCTTTGGTCAATGTTGCTGTTATTGTAAATGGGTCAAGATTGGTACTTGTCGTTTATTTAGGGTCAAGTAAATTTGAAACTAATTTATGGAAAGTCAAATCTTATTCAAATATTAAGTTTGATGTTGTAAAACAAGTGGAGTTGGAATTGAAACGGGTCAAGGTGCAAATTCTGGCCAAATCCCATGTTTTGATCAGAACATGATCTTGAGATCTCTAATGGGATCGTCAAAAAAATAAAAAAATAAATAATTTGTCATTTTTCGGTTACGAGTCAGAGGTTCGTTTTATAATTCCTCACCTTCAAATCAGCATAAAATTAAGGGTCACATAAGTTTGTAGTATTTTGAAACAAAGACAAATGCTACCGATATTGGTGACACTCAACAACGATAATTAGGGTTGCAACATAAACAACAAGATCAATCAAACACTAATAAACACAATCATTTTCTTCATTCGCTGAACCCGAAGTCATTATTGGCCGGGTAAAGAAGTTGAAATCGGGGTGGTTGACATGGAGCTGTTTCAACCACGAAGAAGCAGCACTTCCCAAATCCTTAAGCTTTTCGGAGTCATTTTTGTGGGGGTTGATCCACACTTCTGGTTGCATCTTGTAAGTTGCTAGCCCAAATGGAACAATATCCAACACTTTTTCATTCTCATCCTTTTCAACACCTGCTTCTTCACTGTTATCTGCTATATTAAAAATTCAATAATCTTAGCAAGTTTTGGTTGATTAAATATGCACAACCATAACCTAATGAATTTTTAATTCGTTTTACTACTTCAAAACATCGGTTTTGTTCGAGTTAAGCATCGAACAACCTTTACAAGATTTGATACTCCTTTTAAATATGGACAACCAAATGTATTCTATCTAATAAAGATATAGATTTTGTTTTTGTTGGAAATATGTTCTCGGGTTGGCTACGATTCGACCGTGGTTTGACCGTGGTACATATATTCCGAAGATATGCCCATGACATTAAATAATAAAAGTCCATTTATCCTATTCGGTCACACACAAAGGCCAATCGTAAATTGTTTGATATACCTTCTAATCGGAAATTAATTTATTAATTATTAGTTAATGGTTTAATAAATTAAGTAAGTTTTTTAAGTATATACATATACTTACAAATCTAAATATGTAGAGATTTGATTAGATTTTGCAAATTATATTTTATATAAGATATAAGATTTGATTTGATTTATAAAATATGATTTGATTTTGTAAATCTTATTTTTATATAAAGATTTGATTTTGCAAATCTTTTCAAATCTTTATTTATTATATTTGTACTAGATGTATTATTGTATTAATAATGTACTTTGTTCTATATAATACCAAGTTTTGGTATTGGAAAAGTAGATTGTTACAAAAGATACAAAAACACACATACAAAAATGCTATTTCTCTTTCTCATTTTCAAGTAACCAAAATACTTGAAATATATAATTGGGTTCGGTTTTTGGTGGAAATAAGATAGAAGAAAAGATCCGTTAAGTAGAAGGTATAGATCGAAGCAAGGTTGAAACTTTGAGTGTCTACCGTTTAGAGGAACTCTTCTTTGAGTTTTCAAATTCGATCTTCAGAAGGCTACAAAGGTTGTTTTCTAATCTTCTCTTGTTCGGTTTCATTAATTTGTTTTGTTTACTAAAGTTTTGTACAATGATCCGTGGAAGAGTATGATTTTGTAAAGTTTTAAAAATCCTTCCACTCGCTTTGAATTTGTATCATACTTCAACAGTTTTTACGACCTAAAAAACTAAAGTGTAACTCTTTAGAAACAAATGATAGATGAGTGGTGTTTATACAGTTTAACTCTTCTATATTGATCGTATAACCGGTAATTGGGGAGCATCTAAAAAATTATTACCCTTTACATTTAATTGAATGTCACAAGTTTTAAAACTGAAGGGTCACTAAAATACTAATATGCCAAATACCCTTACTAGTCAAACTTACGCTTAACACTTACAACTTGGTCATTTAACCATCCTTACCCGACTAACTATTTGGTCATTTATTATACATATACATATTAAATAAGATTACACATATATTATATCAAAAATAAAACATTATTAATTAAACCACGCAAGAGAGTACCTAGACATGCAACACATTTTCAAATATGTGTTTATATGTATTATGTTTGGATGTAAAAATATGATATTATTGTTGGTATATACCTTGAAAGGAAGATGATAGCGAATGGAATGTAAGGAAACAAGTGGTGAGCGAATTGTTACTGTAGACAGCAGCTGGAATATGATATATAGGATACCTATATAACAACAATTTAGACATAAACAAAATCACTGAAACATTAATTCTTAATTCCTCAAATTTTCCGTTTCTTTTGTTTAATCTATATTCAATATGAAATACAACGATATGATCATATATCAAATATCTTCTGCATATTTGGTAAATAGTAGCTTTTTACCCATACAATGCACGGCTAGAACTAACATATAGATATAATACAAGATTCTTTACTACGTTGTAATTCATGCGTAAGGATAAGCTCTATCTTTCAAATTCTCGATTTTTTAGCGAGAGATTGGTTCTATTTTTCATAATGTTCAAAAAAGAAAAATGAAAGAGTGATTTTTTAGGAAAAGATTTAAATTAATATATGATATGATTTGAGCCTTTAAGATCACACAAATTAAGTAAGAGCCACATGTCATATAAATTTCTGATATAATACGAGGGTGACACACTAATACTTTACTGGTATGGGTCGAAAATATCATTCAATTTGTGTCTTGGGTCGAATTTGCCAATGCAAATGTACTTTGTGTTATGATTGCCACTGTAGGTAATTTTAAGGTCAACATTGCTATCATTATTGCTTATTGGGTCTGATTTGCCATGGATACTAAATCATGGGATTTGTTCTTAAATTGAGTGAGCGTTGTGTTGTTATTACTTCACCATACATATGTCGGTTTGTGAATTTTCGTTTGGTTTTTTTGGTTGCCATAGTGTGTAGCAGGCAATAACATATTACACTACACCTCTTTTGGTTGCCATAGTGTGCAGCAGGCAAAAACATATTACACAACACCTCTAGTCAAAAGTATAAGCATGTTTAGTTTTTTATGTTTCGTGTTGTGTAATCGTGTGAATCATGGAGTGTTAAAGCATCCAATGGTTGTATTATAGGATCAATTGAATCGTGTGGTGTTATTATATGATGAATTTTTACAGCAAAACAATTGATAATGGACTCTAGTCCACCCATCAGATTAGACCACAACCATATTTTGCATTTATAGTTCATATAGTTCCAGATTCAAATACATATACATATATCTAGATTCATACCTGTTCTTATTCTATATCATCATTGTACAATTACCTCTAAAGCTAGAAAGATTATCACATCATGTACAGACAACAAGCAACAAAAAAAGAAAGAATTACCTCTATTCGATTTTGATGTTTTGAGTTTTAATTCTTGTAATCGTAATTTTGTAAGAAGATGAATGAATGATCGATGAATGCATCAGAACAAATTCGAACGTAACTATTTTTTATATTAATAACAACATATAATTATGGTATAGCTATTTATATATTATTATAATTATATAGGTTATAGGTTATAATTATATTTTTGAGAAAAATAATCATTCCAAAATCAAATTCATTCCAAATTCAAACTATAACTAACTTCCTATTATTGGAGGTATTTGATTATTTAGACGTGTTCTGTTAACTTAGTGGCTAGCTTGTTAACTTATTTAGACGTGTTCCAGTTAAAAAGCTTCCTATGGACGTGTGTTGCAAATTAATTAAACGTGTAACTTATTAGACGTGTTGTCAATTAGACGTATTTTTGGTAAAACTTATTAGACGTGTTATAAGTTTGACGTGTTCTTGAAACAACTTATTAGACGTATTGTCAATTAGAAGTGTTCCCGGTACAACTAATTAGACGTGTTGTCAATTAGACGTGTTTCTGGTAAAACTTATTAGATGTGGTCATCAATTAAAGGTGTTATACTTATATAGACGTTTTGCAGGTCACTAAATAGACGTGTTCATACTATTATTTAGACGTGTTCTGATTTTTTTATTAAAAAAATGTTAATTAGATGTGTTTCTTTAGGTTATGTAGACGTGTTTGGTCATTTACACGTCTAATTGAGGGGCACTAATTGAGGAAAAATGTTGTAGTGACACGTAAATTTTTTTCCAATTTGTCTATGTAAGAAGCATGACATATAGGATTAAACAATTAGTCTTATATATATATATATATATATATATATATATATATATATATATATATATATTAAAATTCTTCCATACACAGAAATCAACAGATTAATAACTAAATATTAAGGGAAACGGTTGCTAATGAGATAGATAGGGATCTTAATGTGATGGATAATGATAATTGTGAGAAGGAAAGAGCTACCTTTATTTCAAAAAGGGAATCGATATATCCAACGTCATTTTTAATACATCTAACATAAATGTCTGATAGCGGCTAAAAATCACGTTTTTTTACCTCATATATTGAGCCCTAAAAACTATAAAGTAATTAACTTTATCAAGGATTCAAGCGTTTATTTGCTTTATTTGGTAGATAAAGTAACTACGAAGGCAATATAAGAAGAATCGAAGAAAACAGACTTAAAATGAAGAATGTAGAGCGAAAACGATGAAAACCAAGTTACGACCTCGGAAGCTGAAAACCAGAGCCATACAGCCTTGGAATATGGCCGCATACGGCCTGCCATCAACCATACGGGCTGCCATGATTTGGTAAGTCTGGCCACCACAAACGGGCTGCCAGTGTGTATGGTCATGGGAAACGACAAGTGCACACGGCCTGCCAAATTTATACGAGCATGGCATACGACTTGTCAGGGTCAGAATTTCCCTATTTAAAGGCCATTTGTTTTCACATTTTACACACACTTCAAAACACCAATATTCTCTCAATATCACTTCGCTCTCTAGTTTCTCTCTATAGGATTATGAAATAATTATCGATAGCGATAATAACCTTAAGTAGGCGATAAGCAGAGTCTGTAAACGATTGGAGATGCGTCTGAAGTTGTCACTATTGTATTTCCTATAAATGTGTGTAAATATAGTTGATATTGTTGCCATTATTAACGAGTAGTTATCTTTAAGTGTATGTTTCGATGATGAAATAATGAGATGTTGTTGAAATGCTTTCCGATTATGCTTTAAACTCGAATGCTTTTCCAACTAATAGAACGTGGTTATAGGCTCTATTATTGGGAAGTGGCGAACTACGATTCATAGTACACTATATGTGTCCTTTGGTAAGAAAACTCTATCGGATACATAGTGCGCTTGACAAAAGCACAACGGTTGTAGTACGTCAACCTACCCTATAGATTCCGGCAGGCGACACTTGTGTTATTGAAACTATGCCTAGACACTAGGAGTACAAGGTTGTCCTTGAGCTATGCATGTTTAGTCACTCTCATATAAGCATAGTAAGCACACGCTGAAGCACAACAGTTGTTGTAAGTTGTATCCATGCTATGCATTGCCATGGAAACAGTCTCTAGGGTAGACTAAGTACATCACACCATAACATGGCCTCAACATTGCATTGAGCTGGGGGATTCTTTAGTTAATTCTTAGGAATTGTTTGTTTAAAGACATAGAGGATTGGACCGTTAGGAGAACCGAACGTGTTCCAAGAGGTTACATTGTAACTTGGCCAAGGTGTTCTTCATGGTTAAACTCTTTTAAATAAGGGACTAACTGATCTTTTATCAATCATTAACGAAAGCATTGAAACACATCACGTCTCTAGGATAAGGGGTATCTTATGATCCTCCATTATGCATAAGAACGTTTAGACATTGTGGAATGTTAATATGCCGCCTTTTTCGAGTGCTCCTTTTGAAGAGCCGCCCATACCTTCATATAGAAATGATTGATGGATGTCTGTGGTTGAGGGAATTGCTATCTATTCAGAATCACCAAACCTAGCGTAATTACCCAGTGACATGTGAGTTAGCTGACAGGGACGTCTAGGTACATCATAACGAGTCTTAGGTCATCACTTATCCATGAGCTAACATTATGAACTCATCAAAGTAACTAGCCAAGTAATGACATACATTTGCATCACCTTATCTGAAATAAAAATCTTATCTTTATCACTTTATTTATTTATCAGTTTTCCTTAGAAAATAGAAAACCAAAAATTACCCCAAACTACTCCTTAATTTATTAGTCTACTAAGTATCTTATTTTACTATTGGAAGGCTCGATTATGTTATTTTCAAGACAATGTGAAAATATTTATCTTTAATTATGCGTGTAGTTTTCGAGTGGTAGCTCAGGTGGCATGAATTCAATAATTTTTTTTGTTAACGATGAATATGGTATGACCTGAATTATGTCATTCTCAGGGTAATTGGGTAAATTCTAGTGTACCCTTTTTCATGAAAAGTGTTTATGGGCCGCAAAATAGTCAAGAGAAGTGTGCACTTTGGTCTCGGTTTGAAGCTTTCGCGAATGATAACGATGGTGAATGTGTGTTAGTCGACGACTTTAATAAGGTAAGGAACGAAGGTGAGAGGTTCGGTTCATTGTTTATGAGGCAAGAGGCGAGTGTTTTCAATAATTCTATTGAAAATACCGGTCTTATGTATGTTCCTATCGGAGGTTGGAGATTCGATTCTATTGGGTTAATAAATCTGCAATCAAGATGAGTAGGATCGATAGGGTGTTGGTCTCTCCTAATGATTTGTCAATATTCGTTGATATGAAACTCGTCGCTTTACAAAGAGGTTGTCGGATCGTATTCCAATATTTTTCCATAATTAAGTTGTAGATTTTGGGTTGAAGACATTTAAATTTTTACATGTGGGTTAAATATCCGGACTTTCATGACACTGTAATCGATGGGTTCAATAAGTAAAAGTATATAGTTTTAGTTACTTTTCACGATAAATTCAATAGGTTGGAGTATATAGTGTTGGTTACTTTTCACGATAAATTAAAGTTGCTAAAGAGTATTCTAAAATCTCGGATAATAAATAGGAGATTTGGTGAAAACGTAAGGAAATAAGTGATGCTGAAAGAAAAAAAACTAATGCTATAGATATGTTGGTGTTAAACTCCCGGATCCGGACGAATTATATTATTTTTAATTTTTTTTAGTTCATTAAATTGTGTAGGGATGTTTTACTGACTTATTTGGTTGAGTCGTTTTCACTGTCATTTACCGAGTTTTGTTTACCAAAAGGTGCTAAACGGCTTTTATTCGTTAATTCCAAAGATGGCTAATCAAGCAAACATTAAAGATTATCGCCCTATTTCTTTAATTGGTATTCGGTACAAGATAATAACTAAAATTTTAGTGAATCGTCTAGCTAAAGTAATTAAATCGATCATTAGTACAAAATTGTCAGCTTTCATTGTGGATCGCCAGATTCTTGATGGTCCGTTGATTTTGTCCGAGAAAGTGAATTGGTGTAAAAATATGAAAACGGAATTATTTATTCTAAAAGTGGACTTTAAAAAGGCGTACGAATCGGTGTCATGACGTTTTTTGGATCGCATGCTTCAATTGTTGGGTTTTGGTCCTAGGTGGCATAAGTAGGTGGACATGTGTTTGAGAAATGCTCAAACGTTAATAAAAAAAAATCCCCTTTGCTACCAGGGACGGAACATATGTAGGACAAAAGGGGGTATTCGTCCTGGCTCGATTTCGGGGGAAAAAAAATTGACACTAAAAAAAAAGTTTACGAAAAAATAAGGTTTTTTTAGTGTTTACCCGCCTTCGATTAGTTTCGCCCCATCTCGGGTCGGGGTCAAGTTCCGTCACTGTCTGCTACTGCCATAGATGTGGAGGAAAAAATAATCTTGCTTTAGAGTTGGACCAAATTTGCAAGATTGAGGACGCGAACACATTACAAAATGCTCATATAAAATGAGACGTTAAAGGTGATGAAAAATTCAAATTTTTTATAATTAATATGTAAAAGCAAAGAAGAACTGATCAATCTATCAAAGGCATTAAATCAAATAGGGAGAGAATATCCGATCGATTGCAAATTAAAGGCGAGTTCTTGTAATTTTTTAAATCCAGGTTTGCTAACTTAGATAATGGATCGTTTTTTCCTGTTTTACAGTTGGAAACAATGTTGTCGAAATGCACAATCTAGCGAGCTTGAAAAGGACTTAACCGGAGAGGAAATTTTGTTGGTGGAGTGGGATTGTGGTAGTGTAAAGCCCCGGGTCCGGACGAATTTTCTTTTGAGTTCATTATATTGTATTGGGATGTTTTACGGACTGATTTGGTTGAGTCGATTTCGTTGTCTTTTATCGAGTTTCCATTTACCAAAAGGTGCAAGATCGGCTTTTATTACGTTGATTTCAAAGGTGGCTAATCTGGCAGTCATTAAAGCTTATCACCCTATTTCTTTAATTTTTATTCAAAATAAGATCATCACTAAAATTTTGGTGAATCGTCTAGCTAAGGTAATTAATTCGGTAATTAGTACGGAGCAGTCAGCTTTCATTGCAGGTCGCCAGATTCTTGATGGTCCATTGATTTTGTTGAATACAATGGATTGATATTATTTATTCTAAAAAGTGAACTTTGAAAAAGCTTATGATTCAGTGTCATGGTATTTTTTGAATTCCAAGCTTCAATTGTTGGGTTTTGGTCCTAAGTGATGTAAGTGGGTGGACATGTGTTTGGGAAATGCTAGCACATTTATTTAATAAAGTGGGAGTCCGACTAACAAGTTTGTGATTGAGAAAGGTTTGCGTTAAGGAGACACGATGTGTCGATTTCTTTTTTTCGTTATGGACGGTTTGCATTTGTTATTCGTGATTATGTAGCTAGGGGTTTGATTCTTGACGCAAAAGTTGGTAGCTCGGCTATGTGTATTTTCCACCTTTTTTACAATAATGATGCGGTCATCGTTTATAAATGGCACAAGGAAATTTTGATTAACGCTATTAACGTTTTTAATGATTTTTATGACTTTTCGGGTGTAGAGATTAATGTGTCGAAATCAAACATTTATTGTGTTGGTATTAGCGAGATTGGCATGGAAGAAGTTATTTTGGCCTCGAGTTGTTTATATTGTGTGATGTCGCTAAATTATTTGGGGTTACCGATTGGTGTTAAAATGAACCGGGTCGGAAGTTGGAAGATTTTAGTTGATAGATTCAAAAAACGGTTGCGTGTTGGAAGACAAATATGATTTCTATTGGTGGAAGATTGACGTTGGTTAAAGTGTGCATGGTAGTCTTAGTATTTACTTTCTTTCCATTTTTAAACATTGGGAGTTTGCGGCCAATTAACTAAGCCCTTTGCGAGTTAATCCAAGTTCTTTGTGCGTACGAATGAAGATATAACATCTGGTCCTGGAATGTGGAACAATATTATTAGGTTGTTGCATTCGGGGGTCTTTAGAGGTTTGATACCATGTGATCTTATGCGGCTACGGGTGGATGATGGTAAAGAGATACATTTTTGGTCGGATGAGTGCAAAGATGGGTTAGTTTTGAAAGTTAAATATCTAAGACTTTACCACTTAGAAGTTAGCAAATATTGTAAACTTTACGATAGATTGGTTGATCGTACTTGAATCTGAAAGTGGTCTCAAGATCTACAAGGTACTCCTTTTGTTAATCTACTTAGATATTAATAATATGAGTTTGTCGAGCTTGAAAGACTCTTGAAGTTGGTCCGTTGCAAGTGATGGTGAATTCCAAGTCGCAATTACTTGGTTTACATCGATTTGCATTCGTTATAAGGATGTCAGGTCCCTACAATTTGGGTGAAAGTTTTATCACGTAAGGTTGACGTTCTTATTTGGCAGGCTGAGTTGGATGAGTTGCCCACACATCTTAATTTTGCAACTCGCGACATGGAAATTAATGACATTGGTTGCCCGCTTTGTTCGTATCGCGTTGAATCGTGGTATCATATATTATTCCCGTTAGCGTTGGAGGTTTGGAGAAAAGTGAGGATTTGGGGTGGATTTTCAATTACCTAGCTTCGATGGATGGAGTGATTGGCCCTTGTGCTACTAAGAATGGGGCGCAAATTCGGGTAAAAGGAAGTGATTCTATGCAATTGTTGCGGCTCTACTTTGGTTGCTTTGGAAATTTCGTAACGAATCAATCTTTGTCTCGAAAGTTGAAAAAACAAGGTTTTTTTGATTTGATTCGGTTGTTTCGTCTAATTGGATTTCGGATAGAAGAAAAGAAATTCTGAATTGGAACGTTTGGCTAGTTAAACTGTTGTAATGTGTTGGTTGCTCCCATCCCTAGTTTCTCACTATCGAGATGGTGGCTTTTAATTAAAGTTTACGTTAAAAAAATTATATTTAATTTTTTATTAATTAATATTTATATTTATTTATATTAAAAATAAAACTAACTTCTAATATTTATATTAAAAATAAAACTAACTTCTAAATTAAGTAATTTATATTACAAAAAGAGTTTATCATGTTACTTTTATTATATAATTCATAAGTTAATTTTATGTATCAAAATCTATCATATTCTTATAAAAATATAATATATTATTGATTTAATTACTTAAGTAATTATAATTATAATAAAATATGTGAACCTTTACATTTTGAAGAATATTTAAAGCTTTTTATTTATTGCATATCAGATACATTGTTCCTTTATCAATAAAATAAACAAGTCTACCTTCTTATAAACAATTTATATAGATCATTTCAGTGTTACTTAAAGCTTATAAAACACACAAACATATACGGATATATTTTTGTGATAAAGACAAAATAATTTAGTTGAATAAAAAATTGATTATAGTAAGTTTTTTTAATAAGTATTACGGAGTAAATCCTAATAAATGCAATATGAATTACGAAGTACACTTTTGCCAAAAATTATTATCAAAAAATCCCGCTCATAAATGTTTGAAAGAAGCTTTTAACAATGCGATCAAGTATTTAAATTGTATTAAAACCTACTTATATTTTTATAAGCGTTGATTCCGTGAATTTTATTAATAAATAAAGAACACAAGAATACAAACCGGTAAATTTAGCTTTGATTTTACCATTAATTAAAACCAACTATCATACATCAAGTTCATGTTTGTGTGAACCAACAATACGTATTAAATAATATTAATTAATACTGTAAATTAATATTGATATTCAATAACTTTAAATGAGAAAAATGTAATAAAGAAAAACAAAGGAAACTTAAATACATACCAAGCTATAGACATCCAACTAGCTGGAGATATATCATTGACGTTAAATGTAAATAGTCCACCATAACTTTGACCCAATTCAACAATCTGTATGAAAAAATAACAAAATCTTTAATTATATTATAAAAAAGTTAGTCTAATATATTTATCTATCAAATATATTAGATCTTAATTTTGGTTTTAAATATTATTATTATAGTAAGTAAAAGAGATGTAAATGTGAGTAAATACGAGAGTAACAAATTCATATAGACCTTTTAATAAGTCATAACTTTACAAATTTATAGAATAACTCCTTCATAAAGGGCAATTAGTAATAAATATATATAAATAAATCTGAAATGTTATAAAAGAGGTTTTAAATTCTTCAAGTGATTTATGAATAATAAAAAAGTAGGTATTTCTTAAAAATCATACATATGTAGGATTTATTAAGCATTTCAAAACTATTTTTTGATATTTAGTCATTTATAGCATTAATAGTTAAAGTTAATTCAAAACATATGTATTTACTATGACAATTATATATGTATTTATAAATCCTACATTTTATATTGATCTGCAATTCAAAACATATGTATTTACTATGACAATTATATAATCCTGCTTTTCAATAAGAATTACAAAATGAAATGCATCCTTATAGTATTAGTTATATATATATATATATATATATATATATATATATATATATATATATATATATATATATATATATATACACACACACTAACCTTATCCATAAAAGGCAACCGTAAATATGGAGAACATGTTTCAAAATATTTTAAATAAAGGTGATTATGATCTCCTAAATTCAAACCATTAGCATTGTTCAGGCCATTCTCATTGTTGAACCCATTAGAAGTCACAATCTTTGAGTTTGTGTTTGAATCATCATCAGTCGATGAACCACATTTTAATGCTATATAACAATTATCATCTCCAGAGCTGCTTGATGCTGATTTTTTCGTGAATATTTGAATCGCTGATAGATATGGGATGTAAAATTGAGTAACTTTTTCACCATTTTCTAATAAAACTGGCACATCAACACCACAAGCACTCCATTCGTCAAAGATCTCCCATATATCTTGTAGCTTTATGTGTGCACTTTTTGATTCTCCATTGGCTTGTAGTTGTATAACACCGTCCTTTGAAAGTAATAAACGTATATTTAATAGAAATAATATAATGTTAATAATATAAATTATACATGAATATGGTAATAAAGAGGTTTGTTACCTGAGCACACAAAACACCATTGATGATTGGAGTCACTGAATGAAGAAAGTTTTCAAGATTTGAATGCTCAATGAAAGAACATGAAGAAGAAATTGTAGACATTGTATTTTCGTCTGATACATAATATACTACGTGTACTTTTTTTTTTATATATCTATATAACTTTTATCTATTATATATTTATAAACTATATTTCAAAATTTAATTTGAATTGAATAGAAAGAAAACAATTGACATAAATGGAGGTATATAATTAATTTAATATACAATTGACATAAATGGAGGTATATAATTAATTTAATATACATTTATGACAATTAATTTTAATTTAATATTTATTATTCTTCATGTAATATTACAAAATACATGCAATTGAATAGTGTGGATATTGTAACTTTATTACCTTATTGAAATATTATTTAATATTTATTTAAACTTTTTTGGTCAATTGAATGTCAGAAAGTAGAGAAGTTGTATTCTGAAATTATGATTTGACTTTATTTGTCAATTTTTTTATTTAATTTTTTTTTTTTGGGTAAGCAAGAAAACCCTCCTACGAACGAGCACATTGGCTCTCTCATATAAGGTAAAACCTCGGGTAATCAAGCCCCCCGAGCGCGAAATCTGGTACCGGGTGAATTGCGCATTATGTGCACCCTCTTGTCACACTCCCCTTTTGAACAATTTGGCATAGCCAAGGATTGAACCCGGGTGGTGTGCTTCATTAGGTAACTCGGTGGCCACTCAAGCAAGCCTGAGTGGTTATATATGAACATATAAGCCTGGAATGATGCTGCAACAATTAAATACATTACCGATCCAAATTCTTATAGAAACATAAAATATGAACTCTACTTACTGAACTACCGGCATCAAATATCACGGCATACCGATTTGATGTCCGTTTCCGGTTACGGCGGCTGACGGTGGCTTCACGGATTGATAAAAATTCTTATGTACGGACTCCAGTTCTTCTTTATTTACCATTTTCAAGGACATTGCTTACTCACCAAAATACCCCTCCGCGTTTTTTAGTATAAACTTGAAATTTCTAAAATGTGAGGCCCATATTTACTTATCCAGTTTGTACCTCTAAAGTTGCTTATCCCTCGATTGGTTCCCTATATATATATATATATATATATATATATATATATATATATATATATATATATATATATATATATATATATGTGTGTGTGTGTGTGTATGTGTGTGTGTGTGTGTGTGTGTGTGTGTGTGTGTATACTAGGTTTTTGAGCCCGTACGTTGCACGAGTATGTAAAAAATCGTGTAAAAAATGTAATTTGCAGTTCATATTGGTATGTAAATAACGATACTAAAAAAATAGAAAAAATATAATAATTATTTAAGAGTCTGTGGTATTGACAAATTTAAAAATTTCTCTTGAGTTTAAGAGCCCGTGATGTTGCTTTTAGAGCCCGTGTGATTAATATCTTTTTAATTATATACTACATAATATTTAGAGAAAATTTGTGTCCACTGAAAATTTGTCATGGAACGTAACGTTAGTAAAGTCTAAGTTATATTATTTTAAAATTATTATATACAATTATTTTTTAAATAAAAGTGTAACCCGCGAAATAGTCGATTATATATATATATATATATATATATATATATATATATATATATATATATATATATATATATATATACTACAACAAAAATGCAGATTCATTACAGTTTTTTTTGTTCACAGTTGGTTCAGGTGTGAAAGAAGTTTTCAAATTTATTAGTGTGTAATGTATCTAAAATTAATTATAAATGTGAAAATTATTTCTCATGCTTTTAAATTTGAATAAATAAATATATATAATTTAAAAGAAGTAAACACTCCTAAGCTCGAAGAAACGAAATATAAGTTAACAACACTTTAAGCATGAAACACGCTTAAATAAAAAAGTTAATGAAATTAATTTTTCTTGTTATTAAAAAAGTAATTATCTTAAATAACTAGTAACAGTAATATCCCGTGAGTTTTGTTGCTTCTCTCCACCAGTTTTACTACTTATCTCACCAAAACGGATGACCTAAATGAAATGAATCACTTATATAAAACCGTAAAAACTGAATGCCCTAAATCAAATGCTATAAACGGACTGTAATATGATGTGTGAGGGTTTGAAATCAAATATACGTTTGCTTAATTGTTCGGTCCTCGGCATTTTGGAAGTAGACACAACCACAACTCCTCTGATCACGTCAACGGCAAGTCTCCAACTCTCAATCTTCTATAAATGATGATTGTTTATTATGTTGTTATGATTCTGATATATTCGATTGTGATTAAGAACTTTCGTTTTTGAATTATGTTCTTTTGTTGCTATCGAGATTGAGATTGACGAGAATACGTTGATATAATTTATAATTCGTGACTCATTTACTCGAATTTTAGCTAGATTTTGATAATATTGAATCATCAGTACAACAGTTACATATTGCAATGAATTCTTAACAAATATATTTTGTTTTAGGTGTAGAAAACCTTGGATTATAAAGGGATTAATATTTTCATCCTCATATTAATTAATATTGATTTAACTTGGAAAATACGAACTCGATGCTGATTTGTATCTCGTTAAACAAGAATTCATATTATGTTTATTATTGACTTTGTAGTGCTGATTATAATGATGAATAAGTTTGAAATTGGAGTCCATTATAAAATTATAATTCAATGTATAAATTACTAATGCATGGAACTCTGAGGTATACTTGTCTGCTGTTTTTCAGAAACTAGCAACTGTTTGAAGGTTGTTCCAATTGAAAAGATTATAGTGTTAATGGTAGTTTAAATCCTAGTTTTACAAATGTTTACTTTACTTTCTATGATAGTGTAGGATTAATGTGCAAAGTACAACATATAACATATAACTATATGGCTAATTTTATTTGAGCCTTCGGGATCACACACATATACACCGAGACGTCAAATAAAATATATATGATGTATATATATTACTCAAGTAACAAAATAGTAAATCGAAATTAATTTATTTACTATTCATATGAATAGTAAACGAAACGAAATTAATTAATTTACTATTCACATGAAAGCGACATGATAGAAATTATTAATTATAAGTTACATAACATACCCCTAAAGTATTTGAGAAATACGACCTCTTTTTAAAATCAATTGGTTTACTTTTTTATATATATATATATATATATATATATATATATATATATATATATATTTTGAACCTTTTATTCATTTGTCATTTACAAATTAAACGTACAAAAGTTATTAGGAAAATGACCGAAAAATATTAGATAATGTTTTGGGATGAGTACCCGTCCAACAGACGGGCTCATAACACAAGTTTACGTTACTGATTCCTATAAACATGTAATAGATAAAAAGCACGTTCCTTGTATTGGTAGTGGAATAAACATTTTGTGCCTGGCTTGAGTCGATTTTTTTATTTGAAACGTTTGAATCCATAAGACACATAGATTTGATTTTTTTCTTCAACATATTATATTATCATATAAATATATTACCATCTAACATGCACTGAACTGATAGTACTTAGACTAGTAACATGCATTGAACTACCTGGCCCAGACCCTGACCCGTTTGATCCATTTAGATGATTGTCTTTACTTGCCTTGCTAGACTTGGTGAGAGGAGAAAGTGCAGCTTCAAGATCCGAAATGAACACCACCAAGCCCACCATAAGCAATAATATTGGTCTACAATCATAGACAGACACAAAGAAAATTAATTTTTAATAGCATATGTATAACATCAGATAGTACAATCGATACCACATTCAGTTCAAATTTTGTAAAAATAGTATTGAATTTATTAAAATGTTCAATCATGCACTAAGGACAGACCTTGATGGCGGTATCTTGAGCAGAATACATGAGTATTCCCTCGTGCATCATTCACCTGTAGCGTCCAAAATATTCCAACATAAATTAAAAATAACTAAAGTAACATGTGAGAATCATCCATAATAAAGATATCATAAACACAAAATAAAGAACTTAAAAGAAAAGAATATGAAGAACCAATTATACAACATTAGACGACTCTTAGTCATATCATACCTTGGTATATTCAGGGTCAAATTAATCAACAATGCATGTATCTTTAAATAGTTTTCAATCATCCCTCAGCACCTACGTGAAATTCAATAACATCAACATGGACATATCAATTAAAACTTAATAACTATATTAGCTTCTGCACAAAATATTTGAATCATTAGACAGTTTGGCATACAAAACACAATTAGAGCCATTTACAAATCCATTCACATGCAATGAGTTTGATCCTTGTAATTCAGATGAGGGAAAATGTCACTTACCATATGTTCTATTGAATTTCGTTTAGGCACTTTTTTATTAAAAGTTCTCTTACTTCATAAAATGAAAAATAGGGATACAAAGCACTATATTGACAAAATTCATGTGATATATAAAGTTAATTAAATAAACAAACTTGATTTACTTACAGGTCCCGACAGTTTGACCAAATATCTTCTTCATCTCTACTTGTTGAGGCTTGAATGTTGCGACAAGTGACAAAAAAAGCGATTGCTTCACCAATCGGCAAGCCCCACCCATTCACATCTCGATGGCAAAACAAACACATCAGCGCCTTTATAAAGTTTTGAAACCTCAACTAAAGTTGTGTGAGGATTAATCACGTAAACCGCAACCCTACCATAAAGAGTTTTTCCAACCAATAATCCTTCACAAATTATACAATCCTATAGTAAAAAGAACAGTATCATAATGAATGAATGATAAATAAAACTTAATGCATTAATTATGATTGCAAAAAAAGGTATGGTTACACTAATAGGATCCTAGTTAGTAAAAGATCTAGGAAGTCAAACAAATTAACAATACAGTTTGCTTGTTTGGCATCTTTTTATATTAACAAAAACCATATATTAGATTAGATTGATCGATACCCGGTAAGTTAAAAAAACTTTCTACAAATCGCACTCTTCGTTGTTTAGTAGAAATTGTGTCATCAACCATTGATAGATTCACCATCATCATCACCACGATTTGAGTTGTATATGCCTGAATATTGAAGCACGTAAATTTGTTTAGTACAGTGAGGTCAACACAACAACACTTGTCTTTTTGTTACATTGACATATAACTAATCACACACAATTCGCTCACGGTTACTTAACGAAACTCATTGTCAAGATAGAATTAAGATAACTTTTTTTGTGCAAAAAAGAGAAAAAGTTAAGCCATACTGCTCGACTTTTATAACATGGACCAACACTAATACGTATATTTTTTCCCATTCAAAAAGCATGCCAGCTTCTTGCCTTACTCTCAATATACAATATTACATACTTGACTGAAGGCATTGATCCTGCGAAAGCTCATGGTGACACAAATAATTACTTGCAATACTTAAGTTTACCGCAAATTATATAATAGTTGTGGATCATTAAATTTTGTATCATTGTTATTGACTACCAAGATATCAAAAAAACACCACAAATGATTAATAGAATTGTAGATATGTGCGACCTACTACTTAAATCTAAGTCCTAAAAAAGTAGTACAGTCCAATTATGCCATTTGTTAGAGGCATAATAACAGTATATAACACTAAAACTTGAACCTAAAAACTTACCTTGTTGAATCTTCAAAATGACACGGATGAAGAAAATATGCCTTAACTTCCCATCAATTAGCATCAACTCATTGTCCAAATTCAGTTTCTAGTAGCTGAAACGGAAACGACTATATATACATATATATAACTCTCGTTGGATTACCTTAACATTATTCGAAGGTAGCTTAACTTTTGATATTCAATAAAATACAAAGACAATATTTTAAACAATTACTTTGAAAAAAAAAAAGTAATTACGAATTAAGAGGAACATGCAGGCATTTGATCGAACACTTAATAGGCAACAACATCAGTGACAATCTAGATAATATACGTCACTCTTCCTTCGCATTCTCCTATTCGTAGTTAGAAAAAATTGTTTAAACCCTTTAAATCCTTAAAGTTTTGGGCTTGTTAATTGGTTGAATCATATATCATCAACTAAGATTTTACTTGAGCTATCACAAAGAAAGAGTTTCTAAGAAACTAATTTCTCATAGTAACCATATACAAAAAACTTACTGCAAATATTTTTTTATAATCTCGATTCTTGATCTTCAACTAATGAAACAAATATACATGAAAATATAATATCATGAAAAAACTCATCTAACGGTCAATTAGAAGAACCCGTGATTTTGTACCTGACTAAAAATTATGGTAACATCGAAAAACCTTCATCAAATCAATTAAAAAAACTAAAATATTTTAAAAATATAAGATTCAATTCGAAAAGTATCATGGGAAACACAAACCATAGACTTACAAAAGCAAAAACCCATAGCATTCAAGTCTTCTAAACCACACAAGCAGGAATAATATTGCTTCAAGGAAACAGGAAGAAAAAAACCCGATCATGAAGTAGATACCTACCTTTAGACCGCGCTTTCTGAAATAAAAATTAGCATTTGTAGACACAAAGTACAGAGGGTTCTTCTATTTGCATAAACTAAATTGGAGGGATTCAATTAAAGATTTTAAATCGATGTTTGTACATCGTCTTCCAAATACTAATTTGGATGATAACTGCTCCTTTAAATATTGAGGAGAATGAAACTGTTAACCTAATTCAGCGTATGATTGATAATTACTGGAAAAGTTGTCATCAAATATATATGCAATCTGAAAACTAACATGTAATCGCTGAAAAAACCCCAATTAATGGCCGATCAAATCAGTGCTTAATTAGGGTTGACGAATCGCGATTAGGTTTTAGCATACAAAACATTCTCAATAATATACCTCAAATACCAAATTGTAGAAATACAACATTAGAGTCAAATATGTATATGTAAAGGTGTAAAACATACCTGCAGCAGCGTCGATTGATGTTTGAGGATGAAAACAATGTTCAAGTAATTTAGATTTACATTACCAGATGAATTATTTGGCGATGATTTTGATAGCCCTAGTTCATCTTCTATAGTAAGCAAACCCTAAATCGCGAATGATAATTATTGAAGTAATCATCAACATCCATTAGGTTGTTGTCATCTGTGGCTGATGAAAAATCACCATAATTTTAGGAAAAATTCAAATTAGGCGGTTTTGATAAAGAAATGAATAACGGGTTTGATAAAAATGAGTATACACAGCAATTTTGGGTCACGCGTCAGTATGAGGAATTTTCTAATTTTTTTAATTGAAAACTCTGACAAAAAGTATTGTGTGAGAATGCATAATGGGATGACACGTGGCTGTTTTATGCCTGTGATTTATCAAGATAAAAGAGATATATATATATATATATATATATATATATATATATATATATATATATATATATATATATATGTTGAGCTGGTAACGAAATGAACCACCACAATTGTAATTCATATTATTCTATTATCACACGTAAACCGAGAGCAAACACCTTTTGTTTTCTCTTTTGCAAATCTTGAATGCGGATTATTATCATTTTTATTAATCAAGGGTTGATTAATTTGTTACTTGGATTTGGACTAGCATCCATTGACGTTGTTTGAAGTGTAGTGTGGACTATCCAAAGAGACGGTCATACTTTTGATCGTAAGTTTCTCTCCGTTCGTCAGTTTCTTCAAGAAAGGTATATCGTTAATTCATCTTATGATTTAATATTCATGACAATTATTATGGTATAACTGGATCCTTGGAAAGATTAATCGTGTGCATGTTTCATTAAATAAGTGAATATTTAATCTTGTAAAATTTTGTTCATAAAATAATAAAAGATTACTATTTTAACTATCCGCTGCGTTAATCTGATTTAAAAGTACACACGATTTTCCAACAGTGGTATCCGAGCCGCTTTTACACCATCTTAATTGTGACGACCCGGAAATTTCCGACCAAATTTAAACTTAATCTTTATATGAATTTGACACGATAAGCAAAGTCTGTTAGGTTGAATCTAAAAAATTTTGAACTATTTTCATGAATTCAATTGACCCTTCTCGACGATTCACGAACTTGAAAATAAACATGTATATATGTTTATATATGAATATATAATAACTTAAAATAATAATATACGATTTAATCGTTAGAACTGAAAATATAAAATAATACACGATATAATATCTCCAATAAAACTGTCGGTAAGATATCTAATTAGATGCACGTTTATTAATATTATTATATTATATATTTACAATCTCAATAGATTGAATCCGTGACTTACATTAAGTTTACTATTTGACTATTGTGTCTGATTGAACGATTGAAGTAGTGTGTTTATGATTGAATTATAATGTTTTCTATTAGCCATATCTATCAATCAATATCTACCTATCAAACTATCTAACAAACTCTGTCACTGTCTTCTGTTTCTTTTCTATCGAACACATCAACCCACCACATCTAATATTAAAGTGATGTACTATATTTTCTTTGAAAATTTGCAATTTCTATTTCATTTCAATTCACTTCACACGTTTCTGTTATCAAGAGTATATAATATATTATTATTAAATTTAATTTATATATATCTATCTAATTCGAATATTGTATGCTTAAAATACTGAAATGTGTATTGAATGTGAACTAGCGTGAGACTATTGTTTTGTCCACAATTTGTCCCATGTGTTAGTCTCCCACTAACACCATAAAATTCGATCAACAAATATAAGAGACAAACCCCATTATCTTTTTCTGTTAGATGTCGACACAGAAGAATCCATATACCCTGTGCTGAACTATTTCAATCATAATATCTAATACTGTTTCACTTCTTGACTTATATCATTTTATATAATATATATATATATTTACACTCACAAAACAGACACTGTTGTATCTTATTTTTATTGTTGTAATTTTGCAAGTGGAAATTGATAGCATTTGCATTATGCATGAGTAGGACCCAACAAATGAGCTGTGAGTAGGGGATTAAAGGATGTAGAGGTGACTATCACCAAACAAGTAATTAACCAACGATTGATCTAAGCCTAAAATCATGTCTAGTAGAATTCTTGCCTTCAAATAACCACTCAACGGTGTCAGTGGCCAACCATTTTTAGCATTTTAATTAATTACTCCGTTTTCGGTTAATAATTTAAAAAGACTATGATCAAGCTCATTAAATATTTAACATATTATTCAAGTTTATCATATTTGATTGTAATTAGTTTGGTGGGCTCTACGATGTTGGGTAAAGAATTACATACAATTAAAATTGTCACGAGAGTTACTGTTTTTAAAAGTTATATCCTCTACTTGTGATTAAAGGTTGTCAATTTATTATTATTAATTATTAATAATATTATAATTATATATATGTTATGTATATAGATAGATGTATGCAGAGAGTTGAGTTAGACAAAAATCCATTCTTAATGCACTCTTGATTCTTGTACAACCCACAAAAACCCATTTTCATTTCGGTTAAATTTGCATGATTCGACAAAATGAAAGAAACCAATAACAATAACAATGATATGTTTATAAGAACAGATCAATTTGATCTCAAAAGTTTAAATGAACAGTTGAATGTCATCTCAAATTAGCTTGCTATTATCAAAACCCTTTTGTAACCCGCCACCCTCACCATTTTTTTTATGGGAACCCATTTTACATCATTGCCCATCCCAACAGTCTTTTTTTTTTCTTCTCTCGTCACTACTGTGTTTCCTTTCTTTGTTGATGTCGAGCAAAACCAAAAACCTCTAAACCGCCACCTTAAACAACCATTTAAACCCATTTAAAAACTGCTGCTGTTATACTACTGTTTCTGCCGTAAAACACACCCAAAACAACCACTATTGTTGCTGCTCTATGGCGTACTTCTGTGCAGCTGTTATGCGATGTTTATTTTCTGTTTCAAACCACAAACAACCACCTCTTGTTTCTTTCGATTATTAAAACCCCACTTTTATCATTTCAACACCCTTTTGATCGTGCAATATAGGGACATATATGGATAGTGTGCGGTATTAAAAATGGGATCCAAACTTTTGACAAAGGTGGTCGACCCTCAATAAAGAAATAGTCCCACTATGCAACTTGCTTTATAATATTTTAGTGTGTCAATTTAAACTAGATCAAAACACAACTTACTTCTTATTATAATAATGATCCTGTACGTGATGTTGCAATATGGGAATCCTTCGTATTTTTCTGTTTTAACGGAGATGATAATGATATTTACACGAGTATGTTAAATGATACATAAATTAGCGATGGGGATGGTATGATGATAATGTTGCTTCTGTAAACAAACAATTGAAACTAGATAGATTGATTTTTTTTTTTGGGCCGGACAATATCATCACACTCACCCATTTATTTATCGGGCCACAGATGGGCCGTTTATGTTCTAAATGAAATTTCATTAAAGATTGCTTCTTGGGCCGAATCAATGATGTAAAAGGTATGATGAGAGTGTTGATGATCATAATGAAAAGATGATGATTCTGTATAGGATAATGATGATGATGAATCGTGGTTATGATGTGATTAAAAATGATGATAATTGGATATAACGATAATGATGATCGATAAGAATAATAATTCGATATTTTGGTTAGAGTGGTATGGTGATGGAACATAAGATGGTATAGATGATGATGTTATTAGATGATAATGATGAAGAGATTAAATAGATTTTTGTTAGAAAGAAGAAGAAGAAAAAGGAAACAGAAATTATAGGTTATATAGACTTAAGTTAGGAGTTAATTCAGAAATATCAAAACAAATCGATGGTTTAGAGGGGTTATCGGGTTAGCGGGACGTCGCGGGTTCAAACTCGGACTTGGGCATTTTTAAGGGTTACTCCTTTGAGGTTCGTGAATCCGAGGCCAACCCTACACTTGTTCAATGACATCATATGTATTTTTACTACAAAATACAGTATAGTGAGTTCATTTGCTCCCTTTTACTCATTACATTTTTGGGCTGAGAATACATGAAATGTTTTAATAACTGTTTTACAATATTTATATGCGTGAGTTTCATTACTCCCTTTTTAAATGCTTTTGCAATATATATTTTTGGGACTGAGAATACATGCGCTGCTTTATAAATGTTTGACGAAATAGACACAAGTACTTAAAACTACATTCTATGGCTGGATTATTAAACCGAATATGCCCCTTTTTAGTCTGGTAATCTAAGAATTAGGGAACAGACACCCTAATTGACGCGAACTCTAAAGATAGATCTATCGGGCCCAACAAGCCCCATCCAAAGTACCGCATGCTTTAGTACTTCGAAATTTATATCATGTCCGAAGGAGGATCCCGGAATGATGGGGATATTCTATATGCATCTTGTGAATGTCGGTTACCAGGTGTTCAATCCATATGAATGATATTTTTGTCTCTATGCATGGGACGTATATTTATGAGAACTAAAAATGAAAATCTTGTGGTCTATTATAATGATGGAAATGAATATTTATGTTAAACTAATGAACTCACCAACCTTTTGGTTGACACTTTAAAGCATGTTTATTCTCAGGTATGAAAGAAACCTTCTGCTGTGCATTTGCTCATATTACAAGAGTCATTCAGGGCATATAGAGGTCAGAACCTTGCAATGGGACCAGCTGTTGAAGATTTCGTCCAGATAGATTAGGACGGGTCACTACAGGTGGTATCAGAGTGGTGGTCTTAGCGAACCAGGTCTAGCATTAGTGTGTTTAACTGATAGTTGTTAGGATGCATTAGTGAGTCTGGACTTCGACCGTGTCTGCATGTCAAGAGTTTTGCTTATAATTTCGTGTCGAAAATTTCCTTCTTATCATTCTTAGGGAATCACTTACTTATCATTCTTAATCTAGACATATCTTACTGCCTGGATTGCATGAATAGTGTATAGACAAAATTCATATCTTAGCATATCTGCTAATTCATATCTTAGCATATCTGTTACTGTAAACTTTGCCTAACATATTCCGTAGATTCCTCCGTAACTTATGGGATTTTAGTATTATATATGCATATGTAAATTATGTATTGCAGGGTACCAATCTACATCCTATAATCTATTTCTTATCGAAAATCCTTCATCGGATCGTACGAGATGAATCCTGCAACCAGTTTGAGTCCCTCAGATTCCGATAGCTATTCCGATAGTTATTCCGACAGCTATTCCGACATGGATTTTCACTCGAGCTCCGAAAGCAGTATAACTGGAATGGATCAACCATTTAGCTATCATCTATTCTGGATGAATTGAGGATGGGTTCGTAGTCGACTTAATCCATGGAGACGCGAAAAAGGCGATCCTTTCCATCAACCAAATTCACCTTTTGGTGAAGAACCTGAAGCACTTACCGGCGAACCTGTTCGAGACACCATTTTCTCTCTCATTTCCAGGGTATCTCGTCATGACTATATACTATCATGAATTTTAGATCTTATTCATCCGCTCGTCCGAACCAACAATCATCCGGTGTAATAGAAGAAGTCAACGAGCTTCGCGCTCGAGTAATCAATTTGGAAAACATGGTGCAAAACCTACCAGCTTCAGCAACAGTACCGTCAACACCAGTACCACCAACAGCAACATCCGCATCCTAAGCCTCAATTTTAGAATCTATTCCACGAGTATCAACATCATATGCACCATAGATACCAAGGAGTACCAACAACAATGAGCGATGAAGTATTGATCCATAACTTCATTAATATTCTGCGAAGAATATGTTGTTCCTAATAGTTTTAGAAATTACTTATTCTAGCTCAAACTGAAAATCATATGAGATTAATATTATATTGACTCATTAAATCCATAATTACATCTGAATAAAATATATATATATATATATATATATATATATATATATATATATATATATATATATATATATATATATATATATATATATATATATATGTATATTTTCATAAAGATTGTGATTAAAAATTCTTTCGTATAAACTGTTAATGATGAAAATATTTTAACGGGTAAGTAATACCCGAGGAATATTTAGTTTCACATTAATAAGTTACACTGTACATTCTTCGAATCTGATTCAACAGTCATTTACTATCCTACTTACATCCACAGATATACGAATCCGTTCACCATAGAATAACCATTTTTATTTATCAGAATCCAACAAGTGGCATAATGAAGAAAACATTGGACAATTAAAATGAATTAAAATATTGATTAAAACATATGAAACTAAACAATTCTTCAAGTTTGCCACTTGATTTCATCTTAAACCTCTTTTGTATCTTGACGATTACAATCTGCGATTCAAACCTTTCATAATTCTTGAAAACACTTCAATCGATAGGATGAACCAACCACACTTCATCTACGGAAGGAAAGATTTATGCATATAGTTATGCACCTGAAAAACTCTCGGAACCTGAATAAACGTTTAACACATAGCTGTGCTAATTCCTTTAGCGTTATTATTACCAAAAATAACTTTGCAACTCCTGTTCGAGATAGCCAATTTTGTCACAGCTCCAGCAAGCCAACTTTGACTTTTCATTCGAAACAACATTATTAACACCTTGATATATATGCGTGCTCATTTATTGTTACCAGTGAACCTTTTATATTCCACCATATTACCATCAGCCTTTAATCATCTAAAAACACAATTCTCCTGAAAACACCACGGATTGATAATCGACGATTCAGATATGGCTGCATTAAATGCACACGAAGCAATAAAATTGTAGATGGCCTAAATGACCAAGAGTTTGATGATAAAGAATGGAGTGTTGGGAACGCTAGATAGAAAATTTAGTACTGAAAAACGGATTGAACTAACCATGAAGGAGACCAAGGACAAATACAAGGACCAAACCATATATTCAAAGAATCCAGGTAATTCTGGATCCGATGAAATCTTTAGAGAATATCTTGCTCCGAAGTCATATTAAAATCTTGCGGAAAATTTTTCTTCATCAACTTTCGAACTTAGAAATTCCAAAATATCATCATAAATATCTTCGATATTTCTGAGGATATTTTCATAAATATTCTTGTCCGAAATTATCTACCTCTTCGTGTTTTCTATATTTCATTATATTAAAAACTTCTGTAAAATCTAGGTATAAATTATGAATGAATGGTGGAGAAGTGTTGGGAATTGAAGCATGGGTTAGTATAATATAATGACGCCCGGCCAACGTGATTATATTACAGTAAGTCATGCTGAGTTTCTAATAGAACGTGATGATGGTTCACAGATCATGCCCTCATCATGTACCATGTTACATAACTCTTTTATTCTACTTAACCTCCGAACATATCAAGAAAAATATATTCTTGATAGTTCTATCTTCTGTAATTCTGGTAATTTAACCAATCAAATCATACTATTATAATTCTTCTGCTTAGTATATTATGATCATTCAAAAATTTCATACATATGAATTCTTGACCATTATTCGCTTGACTTGGAGTCGGGAAGAGAAAACAAGAGCATGGAACTCTGAAATATAAGGGAGAAGATAAAGCCCGATAACAACACATAAATTACAAACTGTGTATGTCAATGTTTATCGCAACATAAAGACACGGGATAATGAAAAATACTATAACCCCAAGGTAATAGTAGAAGTGAATAGATTCCTCCGGCGGTAAATGGAAAAGAAGAATGATAGATGCGATAGTTAGGAAAATATCAAGAATCAGAACTTGATGGAGCATTTCCACAATCTTTTGGATGTATGAACTAAGGAAGAAAGTATAGGAATGGTGAAAATAATGGAACGGAAGAACTTAATTTATAATGGAAATATCCGACAGCACAATCGAAGCAGATGATCACATTTAATTATAGAGATCTTAATCTCCTTATTCGCTGAAGAATCAAATCTCTTAGATTTCGAAGATTTTCTTTAAATCCCCTAAATTCTGAAATTCAACCAAGACAACGTCAAAAGTTAAGACGCACCTTATGTTCTAAATTCAACTATGACTACGTCAAAAGTTAAGACGAAACTTTTCACTCTTTTGTGATAGCTTCACTCGTACGCTTCGAGTAATCGAATTGTCTTATTCATTTTACTCAACGGTGATAAAACTTTATTATCAACTCATAATCGTCATGAAAACATTTTTATTGTTAGCCATGATGACCTCGATGAAATTTCGGGACGAAATTTCTTTAACGGGTAGGTAATGTGATGACCCGGAAATTTTCGACCAAATTTAAACTTAATCTTTATATGAATTCGACACGATAATCAAAGTCTGTTAGGTTGAGTCTCAAAAATTTTGAACTATTTTCATGAATTCAATTGACCCTTCGACTGCTCTCGACGATTCACGAACAATTACTTGAAAGTAAACATGTATATATGTTTATATATGAATATATAATAACTTAAAATAATAATATACGATTTAATCGTTAGAACTGAAAATATAAAATAATACACGATATAATATCTCCAATAAAACTGTCGGTAAGATATCTAATTAGATGCACGTTTATTAATATTGTTATATTATATATTTACAATCTCAATAGATTGAATCCGTGACTTACATTAAGTTTACTATTTGACTCTTGTACCTGATTGAACGATTGAAGTAGTGTGTTTATGATTGAATTATAATGTTTTCTATTAGCCATATTTATCAATCAATATCTACCTATCAAACCATCTAACAACTCTGTCACTGTCTTCTGTTTCTTTTCTATCGAACACATCAACCCACCACATCTAATATTAAAGTGATGTACTATACTTTCTCTGAAAATTTGCAATTTCTATTTCATATAAATTCACTTCACATGTTTCTATTATCAAGAGTATATAATATATTATTATTAAATTTAATATTATATATATCTATCTAATTCGAATATTGTATGCTTAAAATACTGAAATGTGTATTGAATGTGAACTAGCGTGAGACTATTGTTTTGTCCACAATTTGTCCCATGTGTTAGTCTCCCACTAACACCATAAAATTCGTTCAACAAATTTAAGAGACAAACCCCATTATCTTTTTCTGTTAGATGTCGACACAGAAGAATCCATATACCCTGTGCTGAACTATTTCAATCATAATATCTAATACTGTTTCACTTCTTGACTTATATATATATATATATATATATATATATATATATATAATATATATATATAATATATATATATATTTACACTCACAAAACAGACACTGTGGGTGTTGTATCTTATTTTTATTGTTGTAATTTTGCAAGTGGAAAGTGATAGCATTTGCATTATGCATGAGTAGGACCCAACAAATGAGCTGTGAGTAGGGGATTAAAGGATGTAGAGGTGACTATCACCAAACAAGTAATTAACCAACGATTGATCTAAGCCTAAAATCATGTCTAGTAGAATTCTAGCCTTCAAATAACCACTCAACGGTGTCAGTGGCCAACCATTTTTAGCATTTTAATTAAGTACTCCGTTTTCGATTAATAATTTTAAAAGACTATGATCAAGCTCATTAAATATTTAACATATTATTCAAGTTTATCATATTTGATTGTAATTAGTTTGGTTGGTGGGCTCTACGATGTTGGGTAAAGAATTACATACAATTAAAATTGTTAAGAGAGTTACTGTTTTTAAAAGTTATATCCTCCACTTGTGATTAAAGGTTGTCAATTTATTATTATTAATTATTAATAATATTATAATTATATATATGTTATGTATATAGATAGATGTATGCAGAGAGTTGAGTTAGACAAAAATCCATTCTTAATTCACTCTTGATTCTTGTACAACCCACAAAAACCCATTTTCATTTCGGTTAAATTTGCATGATTCGACAAAATGAAAGAAACCAATAATAATAACAATGATATGTTTATAAGAATAGATCAATTTGATCTCAAAAGTTTAAATGAACAGTTGAACGTCATCTCAAATTAGCTTGCTATTATCGAAACCCTTTTGTAACCCGCCACCCTTACCATTTTTTTTATGGGAAACCATTTAACATCATTGCCCATCCCAACAGTCTTTTTTTTCCTTCTCTCGTCACTACTGTGTTTCCTTTCTTTGTTGATGTCGAGCAAAACCAAAAACCTCTAAACCGCCACCTTAAACAACCATTTAAACCAATTTAAAAACTGCTGCTGTTATACTACTGTTTCTACCGTAAAACACACCCAAAACAACCACTATTGTTGCTGCTATATGGCGTGCTTCTGTACAGCTGTTATGCAATGTTTATTTTCTGTTTCAAACATCAAACAACCACCTCTTGTTTCTTTCGATTATTAAAACCCCACTTTTATCATTTCAACACCCTTTTGATCGTGCAATATTGGGACATATATGGATAGTGTGCGGTATTAAAAAAGGGATCCAAACTTTTGACAATGGTGGTCGACCCTTATTAAAGAAATAGCCCCACTATTCAACTTGCTTTATAATATTTTAGTGTGTCAATTTAAACTAGATCAAAACACAACCCACTTCCTATTATAATAATGATCCTGTACGTGATGTTGCAATATGGGAATCCTTCGTATTTTTCTGTTTTAATGGAGATGATAATGATATTTACATGAGTATGTTAAATGATACATAAATTAGCGATGGGGATGGCATGATGATAATGTTGCTTCTGTAAACAAACAATTGAAACTAGATAGATTGGTTATTTTTTTTGGGCCGGACAATATCATCACACTCACCCATTTATTTATCGGGCCACAGATGGGCCGTTTATGTTCTAAATGAAATTTCATTAAAGGTTGCTTCTTGGGCCGAATGAATGATGTAAAAGGTATGATGAGAGTGTTGATGATCATAATGAAAAGATGATGATTCTGTATAGGATAATGATGATGATGAATCGTGGTTATGATGTGATTAAAAATGATGATAATAGGATATAACGATAATGATGATCGATAAGAATAATAATTCGATATTTTAGTTAGAGTTGTATGGTGATGGAACATAAGATGGTATAGATGATGATGTTATTAGATGATAATGATGAAGAGATTAAATAGATTTTTATTAGAAAGAAGAAGAAGAAAAATGAAACAGAAATTACGGGTTATATAGACTTAAGTTAGGAGTTAATTCATAAATATCAAAACAAATCGATGGTTTAGAGGGGTTATCGATTTAGCGGGACGTCGCGAGTTCAAACTCGGACTTGGGCATTTTTAAGGGTTACTCCTTTGAGGTTCGTGAATCCGAGGCCAACCCTACACTTGTTCAATGACGTCATATGTATTTTTACTACAAAATACAGTATAGTGAGTTCATTTTCTCCCTTTTAATCATTACATTTTTGGGCTGAGAATACATGAAATGTTTTAATAACTGTTTTACAATATTTATATGCATGAGTTTCATTACTCCCTTTTTAAATGCTTTTGCAATATATATTTTTGGGACTGAGAATACATGCGCTGCTTTATAAATGTTTGACGAAATAGACACAAGTACTTAAAACTACATTCTATGGCTGGATTATTAAACTGAATATGCCCCTTTTTAGTTTGGTAATCTAAGAATTAGGGAACAGACACCCTAATTGACGCGAACTCTAAAGATAGATCTATCGGGCCTAACAACCCCCATCCAAAGTACCGGATGCTTTAGTACTTTGAAATTTATATCATGTCCGAAGGAGGATCCCGGAATGATGGGGATATTCTATATGCATCTTGTGAATGTCGGTTACCAGGTGTTCAATCCATATGAATGATATTTTTGTCTCTATGCATGGGACGTATATTTATGAGAACTAAAAATGAAAATCTTGTGGTCTATTATAATGATGGAAATGAATATTTATGTTAAACTAATGAACTCACCAACCTTTTGGTTGACACTTTAAAGCATGTTTATTCTCAGGTATGAAAGAAACCTTCTGCTGTGTATTTGCTCATATTACATGGAGTCATTCAGGGCATATAGAGGTTAGAACCTTGCAATGGGACCAGCTGTTGAAGACTTCGTCCAGATGGATTAGGACGGGTCACTACATTAATTGTCGCGTGATTTTCTTTAGATTTAGCTTTGTGGTGAATTGGTAAAAGTCGAAACCTTTTTGGTTTTTAAAGTCAACACGGTTGATTTAGACTTAACCTTATGACGCACAAATATGTTTGAAAGAATATCACTATTTTAAATTGTAGATTTAATTGTTATGGCTTGAATATTTATTATAATTGTTGATTGTTATGTTCCATGGTTATACACATGCATTATAACCATGGACAAGCCATATATAGGTTTTAATAATGTAGTTATTAAAATTGTGATTGCATACATAGCCCGTAATGCCCCGACCTATGTGTTTGATTATATGTGATTGTTGTGATTGTTGATTACGGCAATATTATGTCATGTTGATTATTTATTTTATTAGAAAGACCATTTTGAAGCCAAAGCTGTATTATATTTATTTTATATTTTCATAGTATTGTATTTAAATTTATTCTAAATTGTAAAAGTATAAGATTAGTTGTACTTTTCAATTTTAAATAAATATAATAAAATGAAGATTAAAGATAAAGATGCAACATTGATTTTGACTTAGAAGATGGCGAACAGGTCAAGTTGCCAATGATGAGGTTTGTCAGGTTTCACTTGATTCTTGAATTAAGTGGGAGCTACGATATTACCCTTAGTTTGACCTCTTGATCTCCTGTCGGCTCATTGGATCAAGCGTAGGATTTTTGGGCTAGGCTATGTGTGTGTGATGCATGGTTGTGTTTTAATTTTGCATTTATATATAATTGTTGATTAGAATATATATGCTAAATGTTTTTGATGAAAACATTAAATAAAACCGGTAATGAGTTTCAAATATTAAAATTGATGATTTTAAAAGGTTAAACTCTAACGAGTTTAAAGTTAAATAATTTTGAGACTTAAGTTATATATGTTTTTGATGAAAACATTAAATAAAACTCTAAACGAGTTTCAAAGATTAAAATTGATGATTTTAAAATAAGTTAAACTACTCTAACGAGTTTAATGTTAAATGATTTTGAAAGTCAAATAATATATATGGACGACATCTTTTAAAACTGTTTTAAAACGATACACGTTTGTATATTTGTTATTTTTATATCCTATAAATTAAATAACAAATTAGATCACAAACATAATCGACATATACAATTGGAAATTTTTTTAACTAATAGTGTAGCGAATCTTGTGTGCATGCATAATTCGTTGACACAAATTTTTTCCAAAATACCCGTCAAATTTAAGTCATGTCATCCAATAAGCTTGCAAACACTCCTCGTTATTTTTCTGATCTAGTGAGACTAGGCTGAATTATAGCCACGAGTTGGATTTTTCGATCTAGTGAGACTAGCGTGAATTTTCACTGTTTTCAAATTGGAAGACTTAATCGCATTCACGGTGAGACCTGAGTTTGAGGCAAGGATGGGACAAACACGCCAGTAGATAACAGTAGTTTGTTGGACTGCATATATCTCTAGCTCCCATAAAGATCTAAGAGTTGTACTTGTAATGCAATTGGTACCCGTTACCTACCAATAGACTCCATAACTGCTAGCTGATCAACATATGTGGTTATGGAACCTCTATGTGGATCTTAGGCTTTCGTAAAATTAATTATTTTTGAAAAATATTATAAAAAAACTTGGGTAGTTTATTTATTAAAGTTCAATATCGAAAATACTAAATTGATTCTTATATCTGTTGTAGATGTCAAATAATCAAAATGTAAACCAAAACACACTTCCTTCTTTGTTGGAGAAGGATAAACTCAATGTTCAAACTTCCTAGACTGGCACTGCAACCTGAGAATTGTTCTCAAGCATAATTGGAAGTTGAATAAAGTTTAGAAACCATATCCTTTCTTCCTGTTGTGGGAGTTGCTGCTGCTCAGCAAAATGATTATCGAATGTTGTTCGATGATTAGGAAGAAATAGGATTGCAGGGTGAAAAAGAATAAGCCGAATACTTTGTGGAAGAAAAATAATAAATCATTTGCTATGAAAAATATTCCACCTTTCAAGAAGGAAAGCCCAACAAAAGACGCCGAATGTTTCCATTGTGGAAAGGTTGGCAATTGGAGAAGGAATTTGTGACGACCCGAAAATTTTCGACCAAATTTAAAATTAATCTTTATATGGTTTCGACATGACAAGCAAAGTATATATAATCGAATCTCAAAATTTTTGAACTGTTTAAATGGATTCATTTGACCTTTGACTATTCCCCGACGATTCACGAACAACTATTTGTAACCAACTATATATATATATATATATATATATATATATATATATATATATATATATATAATTATAAATGCAAGTATTAGAAATTATAAAATGTTATAAAAATATATAAGCCAATTATATTTAATATGCAAAAACATACTATATAATGTAATTATATTAAAATGTATAAATAATAAACATATGTTATCATATAATATATGGTATAATTATAATATATTAATATGATGATTGTAACTACAAATATGATTGTTATACTAATATAAATATTAATACTAATATTAATATTAAAAATTTAGTGATAGTATTATTATTATTATTTTTAGACAATATATGAAGATAAAAATTGATACATATAAATTGTTATGATACTATTGTTACAAATATTTTTGTTATCAATGTTAATATCATTGTTATGTTATAATGAGTAGTAAAATTTTGATTAAGATTAAGATTATTATTATTATTATTATTATTATTATTATTATTATTATTATTATTATTATTATTATTATTATTATTATTATTATTATTATTATTATTATTTACCATTATCATTAAAATCACTATTTTTAATATTATTAGAAAATAATACAATTAATTATTTGTATCATTAAAGAATAATATTATTATCATTCTTATAGATTATTATTAACAAACTTATTAAAAAGTATCATGTTAGTTATTATTAAGATCCTCATATTATTATCATTATTTTTCTTATTTATTATCATAAGTATTTTATTAATAATAATTAATATAATTATTATTAAGAAGTATTAATATTATTACTAATATATTATTACTTTTATTATCATTTTTTTATATATTATTGATAACAATATTATTATTATTATTAATATATTAATTATTAATATTAAGGATATAATATAAATATAGAATATTACGCGTAATTGTTTAACAGATCACTATCACTCTTTTTTTTTGCTCCTTTTCTTCTTGCTCGTGAAGAGCTGTCGACCCATTCTTTCACTGCAAAACAAACTCTCGATCGATAATTGTTGATGCAGCAATCACAACTGTTACACTAGAAATCCTTTATTGTTAACTAAAAACCAACAGGTTTTTCATATGTATTTTTTTTTCATAAACTTGAATCCATTTATCAATCGAATTAATTCGGACCAAATTGAAGAAAAGTAGAAATGAAGATCTCTTCCTCTTTATGTCGTGAGTATGTATGTACAATCTTAAAATCTAATTCGATAAAACAAATATGAATTTTCGAGGTCAAAGTTTAGTTTCAAAAAGTCAACAGGTTTGTTCATCAAGAAATTGGAATCAGTTTTAATGTTTCTGTTGAAGTTATTGATCCCTAAAGTTTATATACTCGATTTGCAAACTAATTTGTGTAGAAAATTTTACTTAAAACAGTCTCAATGTTGAAATCGAATATTTTGTTCTTCATTTTTTTTAAACAGCGGCTGCTGTTTTACTTGTATTTTTTTTGTTTGATTGTTTGCTATTAATTTGGAAATCCATGAGGGTTGAATAAGTTTCAATTAACATACCTAAAGATAACGAATTACTGCACGTTTATGATTATTTGGGGTCGATTAATTGAAACTGATGAAGGAGAAGAAGGAGAACTGGTTAACGGGTTAAATATTATAGATATCGATTTATAATCAGAAAAATAAAAATGGATGGATGGTTAAGTGTATTGTTGGGGAGCGAGAGGTTGAGGGTTCGAACCCGGGCTATGGCATTTTTTTTTGGGAAGCTTGTTCTTCAAAGGTTGTACATTATTATTATTATTATTATTATTATTATTATTATTATTATTATTATTATTATTATTATTATTATTATTATTATTGTTATTATTATTATTATTATTATTATTATCATTAATAAAATTAATATTATTATCATTATTACTAGTATTATATTATTTGTAGTTTATAAGTATTATTATTATTGTTAATATTATCATTTTTATAGTTATTATTAGTATTATCATTTAGGTTATTATTAGTAGAATCATTTTGATTAAAATCAATATTGTTATTATTATTATTATCATTAATATTATAATTTTTTTTCTTCTAAAACTATCATTTTTAGCATTATTATGAAAAGTATCATTTTAGAAAAAGTATTATTTTTATTAAAAATTATTATTATCAATATTATTAATATAACATTTTTAGTAAAACTATCATTTTTATCACTATTAGGATTATTATTATTCTCATTATTATTATTAGTATTATTTTTAGAGACATTATTATTATTATTATTTTTATTATTATTATTATTATTATTATTATTATTATTATTACTATAATTAATATTATTATCAATATTATTTTTTTTAATATTATCATTATAATCAAATGCAACCTTTATTACTATTATTGATATAAAAATATATTTATAGCAATATTACATATAAGTATGTATTAATGATATTAACATTTTTAGCAAATTGTATTTTTAATATAATACTAATTATATTTATGAGAAATAGAAATGAAAATCTTGTGGTCTATTAAAATTATGAAATAATTATTTATAATAAACTAATAAACTCACCAACCTTTTGGTTGACACTTTAAAGCATGTTTATTCTCAGGTATTAAAGAAATCTTCCGCTGTACATTAACTCATTTTAAGGATATTACTTGAAGTCATTCATGGCATATTTCAGAAGACGTTGCATTCGAGTCGTCGAGTTCATCAAGATTATTATTAAGTCATTTGTAGTTTGGATATATTATGAAATGGTATGCATTCTGTCAACTTTCGAAGTTATGAAAGTTTGTCTTTTAAAAACGAATGCAATGTTTGTAAAATGTATCATATAAAGGTCGATACCTCGCAATGAGATCAAATGTTGAAGACTTCATGCAGGTGGATTAGGACGGGTCTCTATATGTGGTATCAGAGCGGTGGTCTTAGCGAACCAGGTCTTGCATTAATGAGTCTAACTGATAGTTGTTTAGATGCATTAGTGGGTCTGGACTTCGACAGTGTCTACATGTCAAAAGTTTTGCTTATCATTTTTTGTCGAAAATTACTTGCTTATCTTCCTTAAAGTCTAGACACATCTTACTGCCTCTATTGCAGAGATGGTGTATAGATAAAATCGTATCTTAGCGTATTTGTTACTGTTACCTTTGCCTGTCAGCTTTCGAAATTTTCTCCGTAATCTGCGAAATCTTTATCCTATATACGTATTCTATGTAATTAGAATACCATCCGATAGCCGAAAATCATTTCATACCGAAAAACCCTTTACTCAATCGTACGAAATGGAACTCGCCACTAGTTCAAGTTCTTCGGAATCCGACAGCTATTCCGACATAGATGTTCACCTAAGATTCGAAATCAGCATCACCGGAATGAATCAACCAATCAGCCATCATCAATTCTGGATGAATCGGGGATGGGTTCGTAGTCTACTTAATTATTAGAGACAAGAAGAAGGTGATCCTTTCCATCAACCGAATTCACCTCTTGACGATGAACCTGAAGCACTTACCGACGAACCTGTTCGAAACACCATTTTCACTCTCATTGCCCGAATATCTCGCCACGATTATATTCTATCCACAATTCTAAACCTTATTCATCCGCTCGTTCCGACCGACAATCATCCCGGAATAATAGAAGAAGTCAACGAACTTCGCGCTCGAGTAATCAATTTGGAGAATATGGTGCAAAATTTACCAGCTTCAACAACATCATCGGCACCAACAGTACCATCAATAACAGCACCAGTACCATCAACAATCCATGCCTCAACATCTCATTCTGTACCTCGAGTATAATCATCGTTCTACGTATCGTTCTACATCATTTATCTTCGTTCGACATGGCTGTGATGACCCGGAAATTTCCGATCAAATTTAAACCAAACTCTCGATACAATTTAATACTTTTGACACGATAAGCATCGTTTGTAAAGTTGAATTTCAAAAATCTTGGAATTACATTCATGTAATCATTTACCCTTTGACCATTCCCGACGATTCACGAACAATGGTTTATAAATAAATATGTATATATATAAAAATGTAAGTATTTATAATAATTGAAATTATAAACTATAATTTAAACATTAGAATTAAATACGTAAAATGTAATACAAAATAACATACAAAATAGTTAAGTTACTATGAAAATGATTATATATATATATATATATATATATATATATATATATATATATATATATATATATATATATATATATATATATATATATATACATGGTTTCTATACCTAATTAACATTTTATCCATATTACTATATATATGAAATATTTAAATATCAAATAATCAATATGTGTTATTATGTATATCAGATGTTATCAAATACTACATACTTAAATATATGTAATATCAATGTGTTAAAAGATAAAATATAATAGCCATATTAATAATAATAGTACCTCATTACAATAAAGATTTATATTAATATCAGTATTAAAAGTATTATAAATATTATTATAAATTTGATACGTTAAAATTGTTATAATTATTACTAATATTAGTGTGGCTATTATTAATATAATTATCATTATACTTGGTGAAATGTCCCGTTCTTATTGATTAAAAACGTTCCATATTAATTGATTTCGTTGCGAGGTTTTGACCTCTATATGTGTGATGCCCCGTACAAAACCATCTTGTAAGAATCATCAACAACAGGATCATTACAAGGTTAAGTACTATATGCTGTAATAAAAAAAGTTGCATTCACGATAGAAAGATGACGTCATAATCGACATCAAATGTTTTACACCAACAGTATGCTTCTACGAATAGCAAGCATATGTGACCCTTAGGTCGTTACAAAACATAGTTTTAAATGTATTAAAGTTTGAATGCATGATAAACAGTTCATGCGGTGATAAAACTAGAGCAGCGGGTGTCTACGACAAGACTAGTACACAGCGGAAGCAAACCTTAAGCACGTGAGAAAAACATGCTTAAAAACGTCAACTCAAAGGTTGGTGAGCTATAGTTTAAGTATAACAGTATGTAAGGTAGGCCACGAGATTTCAGTGCTACAAAGAGCGTTTCAAAACAGTATGATAAAGTATATGTTAACCGTGGGCACTTGGTAACTAAATTAACGTTTATACCCCCTGAAAGTACACTTGGCAAGTGCGTATGTTTACAAAGTATTAAACACTCGTTAAATGCTAGCGCGACTAGCCCGAGTGGGGATGTCAAACCCTATGGATCCATATCTAAAGATTCGCGTTCACGGTTCAAAAACCAATGATTAAACGTTACCGAGCTAAAGGGAATGTTTATGCCGTTGTTTAACCTACACATATATAAGTTTAAGTACTCGTGCCTAGTATGTAAAACGTAAAATGCGCATGTATTCTCAGTTCCCAAAATAGTTAAAGTAAAAATGGAATACTGTAACTCACAATGATAAAGTAGCGGTAAAGTATGACTCGGGAAATAAGCAAGTGTGTAGGTCCAGAAAGTCCTCAACCTAAGTCAAATAGTACTAAGTCAGTAAATCGTCTGAATAGGTTTAAAAGTATGTAAATAAGGTCTTAAGGGTCATCAACATTCATCATTAAACAAAAGGTGTAAAGTAAGTTTCGTTCATGAAAGAAGTTTAAAACAAAGGCTGAGTTCGGTCAGTCACCACGGCCTCTATACCTACTGAAATAAGGTGAGACCAGTGGCCATGGATCCGTATATGAGTCCTTTAGTTGTGGTAAAAATTACAGAAGCAAACTCGTCTTGGTTTGACCGTGGCGACGGTCTAAGTGCGAGTAGGTCAGAATTTTCAGCACAACGTTAAATGGACATAGTGACGATCGGAGGGCCATAAATCCTAAACCATAATTCGGATTAAGACGAGTCCTATATGAAAAGTTATCTACTCAATAAGAGCTATCGGAAAATCATAATTACAGTAGCCCAGGTCATATGGGTCAGATATATAAACAGTAAAACAGTAGGGTCAGTAGGTTCCGGTGGTTCTTGGTGCTCGATGCTTATCATGGTTCTCATCCTTGATGCATATAGCTTCAAGTGTATAACTCGTTGATGTGTTTGCATCATTTTCACCAAGGTTTGACCATCATAACCCAAGTGTAAGTCTAAGACATGAAGCACAACTCACTTAAGTGTTGCAAGTGTTTTGATGAACCAAGGTTACATCAAGGTCTTAGATCTAACACATACATGAACTTTAAAACTAATAATAAGTTGCAAACTTGAAAGTAAACTTATGAAATCAAGATCTTAAGATATAGAACATAGTTCTTAGTTTGATCTTGAAGATCCAAGACTCAAAAGTCTAGATCTAACATAAGTGTACAAAGTTATAATTAAAGAAAGCTTACTTACATGTTTTTGAACTTTTAAGTTAACTTTTAGTTCAAGATTAATGAGATCAAAGTTAACTAGTAACACTTGACCAATCTTAACCAACAAACATGAATTTAAAGTGCATACTATGAAGAAGTAAACTAAGTAAACAAGTAAATAATTCATGGTGGTTCATACTTTAAAGATTCAAACCAAAGTTTGATCTTTAAGAATGTAAACTTTTAAGTTTACAAACATGATTCACAAGTATGATTTTTATCACCATGAACTTACAATCTTTAAAACAATATATGTAGAGCATAACTAGAAAGTTTAAGCTCTTGTATGTTCTTGTAAATACAAGATAAAAGAAGAATGAAACTAGTAAGTTTGATTCTTGAAACTAGTAAAGGACAACAACTATTACAAGTATGTAACCATAAACAAGAACAAGTAATTAATCACAACAAGAGCAAGTATCAAACAACAAATGATGATGATGATTAAGGGTGTCTTGGCTATGGTTTTAGGCAAAGAAAGAAGGGAGGAAAAAGTCTCATGTTACTTACAAGTAAGGAGCAAAATGAGAGAAAAATGAGTTGCAAGTTTGTGTGTGAATGAGGAGTGAATGAAGTAGTGAATGAGTAATAAAAAAAAATTGAAACAAGAACCCTCTAAAGGCCTTGGAGGGTGACGGCCTGTAGCAAAAAAAGAAGGGGGAGGGAAATGTTCAAGGGTCACTTGCATGGTAAAGCTTAAAAGGTGGATAAATGAGGTGGTTTCATGGGGATTATGGTAGTAACTAGATTCTTAACAAAGTTAACTAACTTGTTCCATATAAAAGTGATACTTACATGGAAGAGTGGGATAGTTAGTCCATTTAAAATTTAGGGTGGGCTTATAAGCCCAATATCATGAGTTCATAACCTTAACAAGGCCCAAGTTCAAGTATTTAACAAGTTAATCCAATTAAAGTCCAAGTAACTAACTAATAACCATAGTTAATCAAAATGATTAATAAAATCAATCATGAATGTAAATAATATCTGAAAATATTATTCGTGAAAGTTTCGTGTGTCACAAAGACGTTTCGGGCATTCAAAAGTCAGGTACGATTAATCATGGCAACAAGTAAATGTAATAACATACATTCGATAATTCAAAAGTATTAATAATAACAATTATTAATAAATAAACGTTGGAAAATCCAGGGTCGTTACATTACCCACCTGTTAAAGAAAATTTCGTCCCAAAATTTAAGCTGAGGTAGATGGAGGAGTTGGGAAAAGGTGAGGATATTTCCGCATCATTTGATCCTCTCGCTCCCAAGTAAACTCAGGTCCTCGTTTGGCATTCCATTGTACTCGGATGATCGGAATCTTGTTGCGTTTCAAAGTTTTGATCTCACGATCTATAATTTCGACAGGTTCTTCCACAAAGTGGAGTTTTTCATCAATAGTAAGTTCTTCAAGTGGTATGATGAGTTCGGGTGCAGCAAGACACTTCTTCAAGTTTGATACATGGAAGGTAGGATGAACTGAGCTCAATTGTGCTGGTAGATCCAAACGGTAAGCAACAGGTCCAACAAGTTCCAAGATTTCAAAAGGACCAATGTATCGTGGGTTTAACTTTCCACGTTTTCCAAAACGAATCACACCTTTCCAAGGTGCAACCTTTAACATTACACGGTCGCCCACATTGAATTCAAAGTCTTTACGTTTAAGATCAGCATAACTCTTTTGGCGATCACGGGCAGTCTTAAGTCTAGCTTGAATCTGAGCAATCTTTTCCGTTGTTTCGTGGACTACCTCGGGTCTGGTGATTTGCTTTTCGCCTACTTCGGCCCAACAAATAGGAGATCGGCACTTGCGGCCATACAACACTTCAAAAGGTGCAGCATTAATGCTCGAGTGATAACTGTTGTTATACGAGAATTCGGCTAACGGCAAATGCCTTTCCCAGGCCTTTCCGAAATCGATAACACATGCACGCAACATGTCTTCCAAGGTCTGAATCGTTCGTTCACTTTGCCCGTCAGTCTGTGAGTGATAAGCAGTACTCATGTCGAGACGGGTTCCCATGGCTTCTTGCAAAGAACGCCAAAATCTGGAAGTAAAACGGGGATCTCGATCTGAGATGATCGATAATGGTACACCATGATGAGATACAACCTCTTTGATGTATAATTGAGCAAGTCTCTCCATCGTATCCGTCTTCTTCATCGCTAGGAAGTGTGCCGATTTAGTAAGGCGGTCAACAATAACCCAGATGGTATCGTATCCGCCCACCGTCTTTGGTAGCTAGGTGATAAAATCCATCATTATCCTTTCCCACTTCCATTGTGGGATTTCTGGTTGTTGAAGTAAACCAGAAGGTCTTTGATGCTAAGCCTTAACCTTCGAGCAAGTTAAACACTTACCAACATAAGTCGCAACGTCCTTCTTAAGATTCGGCCACCAATACTGTTCTTTAAGGTCGTGGTACATTTTGCCCGCTCCAGGGTGAATCGAATATCTCAATTTGTGGGCTTCATCAAGTATGAGATTTCGTAGGTCTCCATAAAAAGGTACCCAAATTCTTCCGGCATAACATCGGAGTCCAGACTCCCTAACCTCGAATCGAGACACAAGTATGTTCAAATGTTCGTGAGATATATCCTCCTCCTTGAGAGCCTCATCTTGGGCTACTCGGATCTGGCTGTTGAGGTTCGAATGAATGGTGATGTTCAGAGCCCTAACACGAAGAGGTGTCGTCCTCTCCTTTCGGCTTAAAGCGTCAGCTACAACATTGGCCTTGCCAGGATGATAGCGAAGTTCACAATCATAGTCATTTAGCGTCTCGATCCATCGACGCTGTCTCATATTCAGTTGCTTCTGATCGAAGATGTGCTGGAGACTCTTGTGATCGGTGAAAATAGTGCTCTTAGTTCCATACAAATAGTGTCTCCACAATTTGAGCGCAAAGACAACGGCTCCAAGTTCAAGATCGTGAGTAGTGTAGTTCCGCTCGTAAATCTTCAATTGACGAGAAGCATAGGCGATAACCTTTGATCGTTGCATCAGTACACAACCAAAACCGCTTTTTGAAGCATCGTAATAAACAACAATGTCATCACTGCCTCAGGAAGTGATAGGATAGGTGCGGTGGTTAACTTCTTCTTCAAAGTTTGGAATGCTGATTCGTGTGCGGGTTCCCAAATGAACTTCTTGCCCTTGTGAGTCAGTGCGGTCAAAGGATGCGCAATCAGAGAGAAACCTTCAATAAACCTTCGGTAGTAATCGGCGAGACCTAGGAATTGGTGAATATGAGTCAGAGTAGTGGGGGTCTACCACTTGCTGATAGCTTCAATCTTGGCGAGATCAACTTTGATACCCTGGTCGCTCACAACATGACACAGAAACTGGACTTCCTTCAACCAAAATTCACACTTGGAGAATTTGGCGTAAAGTTGCTCTTGTCTCAATAGTTCAAGTACTAATCGAAGATGTTGCTTATGCTCTTCTTCGCTCTTAGAGTAGATGAGGATATCATCTATGAAGACGATAACAAACTTATCCAAGTACGGCTTGCAGACACGATTCATGAGGTCCATGAACACGGCAGGTGCATTTGTCAAACCGAATGGCATCACGAGAAACTCATAATAACCATAACGAGTTCTAAATGCAGTCTTCATTACATCACTTTCCTTTACCCTCAACTGGTGATAGCCGGATCGCAAATCGATCTTGGAGTAAACGCTCGATCCTTGTAGTTGGTTAAAAAGATCGTCAATGCGGGGAAGAGGATACCAATTCTTGATTGTTAATTTGTTAAGTTCACGGTAGTCGATACACATACGGAAGGATCCATACTTCTTCTTCACAAACAACACAGGTGCGCCCCAAGGCGAGAAACTTGGTTGGATAAATCCACGGTCTAACCGCTCTTGTAGTTGACTCTGTAATTCTTGCATCTCGGAAGGTGCGAGTCTATAAGGTGCGTGAGCTACCGGTGCAGCTCTTGGAACTAAGTCGATCTGAAACTCTACTGCTCTCGGCGGTGGTAATCCAGGCAATTCTTCAGGGAAGACATCAGAAAATTCGTTCACAATTCGAACGTCGTTCACACTCTTCTCCTCAGTTTCTACCATTTTCACATGTGCTAGGACCGCAAGACCTCCCTTCTTCATAATCTTTTGCGCTTTCACGCAACTAATGAGGTTCAGCTTCGAGGTACATCTCTCTTCATAGATGATCAGTGGCTCACCGTCTCCTTGTGGTATACGAAGAGCTTTGTCTCCACAAATAATATCGGCCCTTATCTTGCTCAACCAATCCATACCGACGATCACGTCAAAACTTCCCAATTTGATGGGTATCAAATCAATTTTGAAATCTGCACCAGCTATGTTGATAATAGCTCCTCGACTAATATGGTCAACTTTCTCAAGTTTTCCATTGGCGACCTCGACAAGCATACTCTCTTTTAATGGAACTAACGACCAATTAATCTTATCGCAAAAATGTCTACATACATAACTTCTATCCGCATCAGTATCAAATAGGACAGAAGCTAAAAGATTGTTGATAGTGAATATACCTGTCATCAAGTCGGGGTTTTCTCGGGCGTCCCTTGCATTAACGTTGAAAGCTCTACCACGGGGTAGTCCGCCGTCTTTTCGCTTGTTTGGGAACGTATTTCTAAAATGGCCCGTCTGTCCGCATTCGTAGCACTTTTTCGGTCCATTGGTGTTCGGATTCCCGTTCAAAGTGGTGACCTTGCAGTCCTTCCCTATATGCCCAGTCCATTGGCACTTTTCACAAACAACGTTACAATACCCAGTATGGTGTTTGTAGCATCGATTGCATCGTGGTAAGGTTCCCTTGTAGTTTGGGTTCGTGTTGGTGTTTGGATTGGGATTTCCACCGTTGTTGTTTCCCCTAAAACCCTCATATCGTTTCGCCGGGTTTTTCTCATAGGTCCTTTCCCTGTTGTTATCCTATTTGCGCTTCTCGCTACTACCTGCTTCAGACTTAGTTTTCTCCGGTTCATCGATGGTGATTTGATTCATTAAAGTATGCGCCATGCGCATCACTTCTGGGACATTTGGTGGCTTGGACGAGGTGACGTTTCCATTAACGCTCTTAGGAAGTCCCCAGAAGTACCTTTCTATTCGTTTGAACTCCGGTGTAACCATTGTCGGACACATCAGGGCTAGTTCCAAAAATCTCCTATTGTAACCATCAAGGTCGTTCCCAACGGCCTTTAACTGCATGAATTCCATTTCCATCTTTTGTATCTCGGTTCTCGGACAATACTCCTCAATGATGGCACACTTAAATTCTTCCCATGGCATAGCATACGCCTCATCAATGCCTTGTGCCTGTGCCATTGTGTTCCACCACGTGACGTCAGACATCATACAAGAAGCAAATTTTGTTTTGCTGTCCTCCGAACAGTTGCTAACTCGGAATACTGATTCTAGCTTTTCAAACCATCTAGTGAGACCATTTCTGCACAGTCCCTTAGTGTCGCTGAAGTTATGTGGTTTACAGCTCTGGAATTCCTTGTACGTGCACCCATTACGAATGGGTTGAATAACCGGTGGTGGTGGTGGTGGCAGTGGCGGCGGAGCTTGGGGTTGCATTTCCGCAATGGCTGCGGCTACCCTTTCGGCAATCATCTCCTCGATTTGGGCGGTGGTAGGTGTTGATCGTCCGTTGGCCATGGTGTTCTTAACAAAAATTTTGACTCAAGTCAAAATCCAGCATTCAATATATAATAATATAGTATACAACAACCAACATGGAATCAACACATCACATGTTTATTAAGTAACTCATCTAGGTACAAATACCACAGAATCATTGTACAGTAATGTAAATAGAACATCGTGCAAGAATTAAATAACACAAAGTTCCATTCATTAATAATAATAAGTTTCATACATCTGAATAAGTCCCTACAATACATAAGTGAAACATAAAACTACAACCAGATTACACAATGAAATCTAAATACAAAAGCCCTACGGTGAAGGTGGGTGAAGGATGTCCATAACATGGGACATCTGGTCCTCTAGCTCAGCTACCCGAGCACGGAGGGTTTCCACCTCCTTTGTCAATTCCTCGACAGTGGGAGCTGATGGGGCGGGTGGTGCTGGTGGTGCAGGTGGTGCCGGTGGTGCTGAGGGTCCGGCTCCATATGTAGAGGCTGCAAGGCAGTAAGGCTTACGGATGAAGGGATCCGCAGGGTACGGCACAAGCCGCTTATGGGCGGAATGAAATGTCCCGTTCTTATTGATTAAAAACGTTCCATATTAATTGATTTCGTTGCGAGGTTTTGACCTCTATATGAGACGTTTTTCAAAGACTGCATTCATTTTTAAACAAACCATAACCTTTATTTCATCAATAAAGGTTTAAAAAGCTTTACGTAGATTATCAAATAATGATAATCTAAAATATCCTGTTTACACACGACCATTACATAATGGTTTACAATACAAATATGTTACAACAAAATAAGTTTCTTGAATGCAGTTTTTACACAATATCATACAAGCATGGACTCCAAATCTTGTCCTTATTTAAGTATGCGACAGCGGAAGCTCTTAATAATCACCTGAGAATAAACATGCTTAAAACGTCAACAAAAATGTTGGTGAGTTATAGGTTTAACCTATATATATCAAATCGTAACAATAGACCACAAGATTTCATATTTCAATACATATCCCATACATAGAGATAAAAATCATTCATATGGTGAACACCTGGTAACCGACAATAACAAGATGCATATATAAGAATATCCCCATCATTCCGGGACACCCTTCGGATATGATATAAATTTCGAAGTACTAAAGCATCCGGTACTTTGGATGGGGTTTGTTAGGCCCAATAGATCTATCTTTAGGATTCGCGTCAATTAGGGTGTCTGTTCCCTAATTCTTAGATTACCAGACTTAATAAAAAGGGGCATATTCGATTTCGATAATTCAACCATAGAATGTAGTTTCACGTACTTGTGTCTATTTTGTAAATCATTTATAAAACCTGCATGTATTCTCATCCCAAAAATATTAGATTTTAAAAGTGGGACTATAACTCACTTTCACAGATTTTTACTTCGTCGGGAAGTAAGACTTGGCCACTGGTTGATTCACGAACCTATAACAATATATACATATATATCAAAGTATGTTCAAAATATATTTACAACACTTTTAATATATTTTGATGTTTTAAGTTTATTAAGTCAGCTGTCCTCGTTAGTAACCTACAACTAGTTGTCCACAGTTAGATGTACAGAAATAAATTAATAAATATTATCTTGAATCAATCCACGACCCAGTGTATACGTATCTCAGTATTGATCACAACTCAAACTATATATATTTTGGAATCAACCTCAACCCTGTATAGCTAACTCCAACATTCACATATAGAGTGTCTATGGTTGTTCCGAAATATATATAGATGTGTCGACATGATAGGTCGAAACATTGTATACGTGTCTATGGTATCTCAAGATTACATAATATATAATACAAGTTGATTAAGTTATGGTTGGAATAGATTTGTTACCAATTTTCACGTAGCTAAAATGAGAAAAATTATCCAATCTTGTTTTACCCATAACTTCTTCATTTTAAATCCGTTTTGAGTGAATCAAATTGCTATGGTTTCATATTGAACTCTATTTTATGAATCTAAACAAAAAAAGTATAGGTTTCTAGTCGGAAAAATAAGTTACAAGTCGTTTTTGTAAAGGTAGTCATTTCAGTCGAAAGAACGACGTCTAGATGACCTTTTTAGAAAACATACTTCCACTTTGAGTTTAACCATAATTTTTGGATATAGTTTCATGTTCATAATAAAAATCATTTTCTCAGAATAACAACTTTTAAATCAAAGTTTATCATAGTTTTTAATTAACTAACCCAAAACAGCCCGCGGTGTTACTACGACGGCGTAAATCCGGTTTTACGGTGTTTTTCGTGTTTCCAGGTTTTAAATCATTAAGTTAGCATATCATATAGATATAGAACATGTGTTTAGTTGATTTTAAAAGTCAAGTTAGAAGGATTAACTTTTGTTTGTGAACAAGTTTAGAATTAACTAAACTATGTTCTAGTGATTACAAGTTTAAACCTTCGAATAAGATAGCTTTATATGTATGAATCGAATGATGTTATGAACATCATTACTACCTTAAGTTCCTTGGATGAACCTACTGGAAAAGAGAAAAATGGATCTAGCTTCAATGGATCCTTGGATGGCTCAAAGTTCTTGAAGCAAAATCATGACACGAAAACAAGTTCAAGTAAGATCATCACTTGAAATAAGATTGTTATAGTTATAGAAATTGAACCAAAGTTTGAATATGATTATTACCTTGTATTAGAATGATAACCTACTGTAAGAAACAAAGATTTCTTGAGGTTGGATGATCACCTTACAAGATTGGAAGTGAGCTAGCAAACTTGAAAGTATTCTTGATTTTATGAAACTAGAACTTTTGGAATTTATGAAGAACACTTAGAACTTGAAGATAGAACTTGAGAGAGTTCAATTAGATGAAGAAAATTGAAGAATGAAAGTGTTTGTAGGTGTTTTTGGTCGTTGGTGTATGGATTAGATATAAAGGATATGTAATTTTGTTTTCATGTAAATAAGTCATGAATGATTACTCATATTTTTGTAATCTTATGAGATATTTCATGCTAGTTGCCAAATGATGGTTCCCACATGTGTTAGGTGACTCACATGGGCTGCTAAGAGCTGATCATTGGAGTGTATATACCAATAGTACATACATCTAAAAGCTGTGTATTGTACGAGTACGAATACGGGTGCATACGAGTAGAATTGTTGATGAAACTGAACGAGAATGTAATTGTAAGCATTTTTGTTAAGTAGAAGTATTTTGATAAGTGTATTGAAGTCTTTCAAAAGTGTATAAATACATATTAAAACACTACATGTATATACATTTTAACTGAGTCGTTAAGTCATCGTTAGTCGTTACATGTAAGTGTTGTTTTGAAACCTTTAGGTTAACGATCTTGTTAAATGTTGTTAACCCAATGTTTATAATAACAAAAGAGATTTTAAATTATTATATTATCATGATATTATGATGTACGAATATCTCTTAATATGATATATATACATTAAATGTCGTTACAACGATAAACGTTACATATATGTCTCGTTTCAAAATCATTAAGTTAGTAGTCTTGTTTTTACATATGTAGTTCATTGTTAATATAATTAATGATATGTTTACTTATCATAATATCATGTTAACTATATATATAACCATATATATGTCATCATATAGTTTTTTTACAAGTTTTAACGTTCGTGAATCACCGGTCAACTTGGGTGGTCAATTGTCTATATGAAACCTATTTCAATTAATCAAGTCTTAACAAGTTTGATTGCTTAACATGTTGGAAACATTTAATCATGTAAACATCAATCTCAATTAATATATATAAACATGGAAAAGTTCAGGTCACTACAGTACCTACCCGTTAAATAAATTTCGTCCCGAAATTTTAAGCTGTTGAAGGTGTTGACGAATCTTCTGGAAATAGATGCGGGTATTTCTTCTTCATCTGATCTTCACGCTCCCAGGTGAACTCGGGTCCTCTACGAGCATTCCATCGAACCTTAACAATTGGTATCTTGTTTTGCTTAAGTCTTTTAACCTCACGATCCATTATTTCGACGGGTTCTTCGATGAATTGGAGTTTTTCGTTGATTTGGATTTCATCTAACGGAATAGTGAGATCTTCTTTAGCAAAACATTTCTTCAAATTCGAGACGTGGAAAGTGTTATGTACAGCCGCGAGTTGTTGAGGTAACTCAAGTCGGTAAGCTACTGGTCCGACACGATCAATAATCTTGAATGGTCCAATATACCTTGGATTTAATTTTCCTCGTTTACCAAATCGAACAACGCCTTTCCAAGGTGAAACTTTAAGCATGACCATCTCTCCAATTTCAAATTCTATATCTTTTCTTTTAATGTCAGCGTAGCTCTTTTGTCGACTTTGGGCGGTTTTCAACCGTTGTTGAATTTGGATGATCTTCTCGGTAGTTTCTTGTATAATCTCCGGACCCGTAATCTGTCTATCCCCCACCTCGCTCCAACAAATCGGAGACCTGCACTTTCTACCATAAAGTGCTTCAAACGGCGCCATCTCAATGCTTGAATGGTAGCTGTTGTTGTAGGAAAATTCTGCTAACGGTAGATGTCGATCCCAACTGTTTCCGAAATCAATAACACATGCTCGTAGCATGTCTTCAAGCGTTTGTATCGTCCTTTCGCTCTGCCCATCAGTTTGTGGATGATAGGCAGTACTCATGTCTAGACGAGTTCCTAATGCTTGCTGTAATGTCTGCCAGAATCTTGAAATAAATCTGCCATCCCTATCAGAGATAATAGAGATTGGTATTCCATGTCTGGAGACGACTTCCTTCAAATACAGTCGTGCTAACTTCTCCATCTTGTCATCTTCTCTTATTGGTAGGAAGTGTGCTGATTTGGTGAGACGATCAACTATTACCCAAATAGTATCAAAACCACTTGCAGTCCTTGGCAATTTAGTGATGAAATCCATGGTAATGTTTTCCCATTTCCATTCCGGGATTTCGGGTTGTTGAAGTAGACCTGATGGTTTCTGATGCTCAGCTTTGACCTTAGAACACGTCAAACATTCTCCTACGTATTTAGCAACATCGGCTTTCATACCCGGCCACCAAAAATGTTTCTTGAGATCCTTGTACATCTTCCCCGTTCCAGGATGTATTGAGTATCTGGTTTTATGAGCTTCTCTAAGTACCATTTCTCTCATATCTCCAAATTTTGGTACCCAAATCCTTTCAGCCCTATACCGGGTTCCGTCTTCCCGAATATTAAGATGCTTCTCCGATCCTTTGGGTATTTCATCCTTTAAATTTCCCTCTTTTAAAACTCCTTTTTGCGCCTCCTTTATTTGAGTAGTAATGTTATTATGAATCATTATATTCATAGATTTTACTCGAATGGGTTCTCTATCCTTCCTGCTCAAGGCATCGGCTACCACATTTGCCTTCCCCGGGTGGTAACGAATCTCAAAATCGTAATCATTCAATAATTCAATCCACCTACGCTGCCTCATATTCAGTTGTTTCTGATTAAATATGTGTTGAAGACTTTTGTGGTCGGTATATATAATACTTTTGACCCCATATAAGTAGTGCCTCCAAGTCTTTAATGCAAAAACAACCGCGCCTAATTCCAAATCATGCGTCGTATAATTTTGTTCGTGAATCTTCAATTGTCTAGACGCATAAGCAATCACCTTCGTTCGTTGCATTAATACACAACCGAGACCTTGCTTTGATGCGTCACAATAAATCACAAAATCATCATTCCCTTCAGGCAATGACAATATAGGTGCCGTAGTTAGCTTTTTCTTCAATAACTGAAACGCTTTCTCTTGTTCATCATTCCATTCAAATTTCTTCCCTTTATGCGTTAATGCAGTCAAGGGTTTTGCTATTCTGGAAAAGTCTTGGATGAACCTTCTGTAGTAACCAGCTAGTCCTAAAAACTGGCGTATGTGTTTCGGAGTTTTCGGGGTTTCCCACTTTTCAACAGTTTCTATCTTTGCCGGATCCGCCTTAATACCTTCTTTGTTCACTATGTGACCGAGGAATTGAACTTCTTCCAACCAAAATGCACACTTTGAAAACTTAGCGTACAATTCTTCCTTCCTCAATACTTCTAACACCTTTCTCAAATGTTCACCGTGTTCTTGGTCATTCTTTGAGTAAATAAGTATGTCATCAATGAAAACAATGACAAACTTGTCAAGGTATGGTCCACACACTCGGTTCATAAGGTCCATGAACACAGCTGGTGCATTAGTTAAACCAAACGGCATGACCATAAACTCGTAATGACCGTAACGTGTTCTGAAAGCAGTCTTTGGAATATCATCTTCTTTCACCCGCATTTGATGATACCCGGAACGTAAGTCAATCTTTGAATAAACAGACGAGCCTTGTAGTTGATCAAATAAGTCGTCGATTCTCGGTAGTGGGTAGCGGTTCTTGATGGTAAGTTTGTTCAACTCTCGGTAGTCGATACACAACCTGAATGTACCATCTTTCTTCTTGACAAACAAAACAGGAGCTCCCCACGGTGATGTGCTTGGTCGAATGAAACCACGCTCTAAAAGTTCTTGTAATTGGCTTTGCAGTTCTTTCATCTCGCTGGGTGCGAGTCTGTAAGGAGCACGAGCTATTGGTGCAGCTCCTGGTACAAGATCTATTTGAAATTCAACGGATCGATGTGGGGGTAATCCCGGTAATTCTTTCGGAAATACATCGGGAAATTCTTTTGCAATGGGAACATCATTGATGCTCTTTTCTTCAGTTTGTACTTTCTCGACATGTGCTAGAACAGCATAGCAACCTTTTCTTATTAGTTTTTGTGCCTTCAAATTACTAATAAGATGTAGCTTCGTGTTGCCCTTTTCTCCGTACACCATTAAGGGTTTTCCTTTTTCTCGTATAATGCGAATTGCATTTTTGTAACAAACGATCTCCGCTTTCACTTCTTTCAACCAGTCCATACCGATTATCACATCAAAACTCCCTAACTCTACTGGTATCAAATCAATCTTAAATGTTTCGCTAACCAGTTTAATTTCTCGATTCCGACATATATTATCTGCTGAAATTAATTTACCATTTGCTAATTCGAGTAAAAATTTACTATCCAAAGGCGTCAATGGACAACTTAATTTAGCACAAAAATCTCTACTCATATAGCTTCTATCCGCACCCGAATCAAATAAAACGTAAGCAGATTTATTGTCAATAAGAAACGTACCCGTAACAAGCTCCGGGTCTTCCTGTGCCTCTACCGCATTAATATTGAAAACTCTTCCACGGCCTTGTCCATTCGTGTTCTCCTGGTTTGGGCAATTTCTAATAATGTGGCCTGGTTTTCCACATTTATAACAAACTACATTGGCATAACTTGCTCCGACATTACTTGCTCCGCCATTACTCGTTCCGACACCATTTGTTCCTTTCGTTCTATTAACCCCTGGTCCGTAGACCTCACACTTCGCCGCGCTATGACCATTTCTTTTACACTTGTTGCAAAATTTGGTGCAGAACCCCGAGTGATTCTTTTCACACCTTTGGCATAGTTGCTTCTGATTGTTGTTGTTGTTGCGGTTATTATTGTTGTTGGGATGATTGTTGTAGTTGCTGTTGTTGTTGTTGTTGTTGTTGTTGTTGTTGTTGTTGGGCCGTTTGTTGTAGTTGCGATTGATGTTGCGATTGTTGGGATAATTGTTGCGATTATTGTTGTAATTGCTGTTGTTGTTGTATTGGTGATTCTTATCACCGTTTTCCTCCCACTTTCTTTTGACTTGCTTCACATTGGCCTCTTCAGCAGTCTGTTCTTTAATTCTTTCTTCAATCTGGTTCACTAGTTTGTGAGCCATTCTACATGCCTGTTGTATGGAGGCGGGCTCGTGTGAACTTATATCTTCTTGGATTCTTTCCGGTAATCCTTTCACAAACGCGTCGATCTTCTCTTCCTCATCTTCGAATGCTCCCGGACACAATAGGCACAATTCTGTGAATCGTCTTTCGTACGTGGTAATATCAAATCCTTGGGTTCGTAACCCTCTAAGTTCTGTCTTGAGCTTATTGACCTCGGTTCTGGGACGGTACTTCTCGTTCATCAAGTGCTTGAATGCTGACCACGGTAGTGCGTACGCATCATCTTGTCCCACTTGCTCTAGATAGGTATTCCACCATGTTAACGCAGAACCTGTGAAGGTATGCGTAGCGTACTTCACTTTGTCCTCTTCAGTACACTTACTTATGGCAAACACCGATTCAACCTTCTCGGTCCACCGTTTCAATCCGATCGGTCCTTCGGTTCCATCAAATTCCAAAGGTTTGCAGGCAGTGAATTCTTTGTAGGTGCATCCTACACGATTTCCTGTACTGCTAGATCCAAGGTTATTGTTGGTATGTAGCGCAGCCTGTACTGCGGCTATGTTTGAAGCTAGAAAAGTACGGAATTCCTCTTCATTCATATTCACGGTGTGTCGAGTAGTTGGTGCCATTTCCTTCAAAATAGTTAAATGGAACAAGTTAATCATACAGAATATTAAGAGTAGTTAATAGTATTTCGTAGCATAATATGAACTCATTTATAAAAGCTTTTTCTTCATATTAGCGTTTTATAAGTTTAAATTCGGGTAGTACCTACCCGTTAAGTTCATACTTAGTAGCTAATATACAATTCAACTACTACAATTCTATATGAAAAACTGATTATAATAATATTTCGCGTTCAAACTTTTATACAATATTTTACAAACTTACAATACCGCTTATTTTACATAAAGCATGAAATATAGCACACAATAACTTTGATACAAGATAGTTGTGAAGACAATTCTAGCTAGTACACAAGTCGTTCAGCAAAGGCAATAAAGACACATAATTCATACGTCCAGAAACAAGTCATGCATTCTGGTTTTACTAGGACTACTTCCCATCCTTGGTCTTGTGCAACATAACCGTTATGGCCGTTGATAAGACAGCGTGTTGTAACGTCATCAAAGGGACGAGGGTTACGTAATGTCCAACAGTCCCGTAATAATCTAAAAACCTCATTTCTTACCCCAATTACCGACTCCGTCACTTGTGGAAACGTTTTGTTTAATAGTTGTAGCCCGATGTTCTTGTTCTCACTTTGGTGAGAAGCGAACATTACTAATCCGTAAGCATAACATGCTTCTTTATGTTGCATGTTAGCCGCTTTTTCTAAATCACGAAGTCCAATATTCGGATATATTGAGTCAAAATAATTTCTTAACCCGTTGCGTAAAATAGCATTTGGGTTCCCCGCAATATATGCGTCAAAGTAAACACATCGTAACTTATGGGTTTCCCAATGTGATATCCCCCATCTTTCAAACGAAAGTCTCTTATAAACCAAGACATTCTTGGAACGTTCTTCGAATGTCTTACAAACTGATCTCGCCTTAAATAGTTGTGCCGAAGAATTCTGGCCGACTCTAGACAAGATTTCATCAATCATGTCTCCGGGTAGGTCTCTTAAAATATTGGGTTGTCTATCCATTTTGTGTTTTTAAACTGTAAAATAGACAAGAGTTAGATTCATAAAAAAATACTTATTAATACAAGCAATTTTTACATATATCATAAAGCATAAGAACACTATATTACATATATTACACCACACGAATACAACTATCTTATTCCGGCTCGCTCGTTTCTTCTTCTTCGGTTTTGGTTCGTTTTGCCAAGTTTCTAGGGATATATGATGTTCCCCTAATACGAGCCGTCGTTGTCCACATTGGTTTAGAAAAACCTGGTGGTTTAGAGGTTCCCGGGTCATTGTTACAACTTAAGGACTTCGGGGGTTGACGATACATATAAAGTTCATCGGGGTTGGAATTAGATTTCTCTATTTTTATGCCCTTTCCCTTATTATTTTCTTTTGCCTTTTTAAATTCAGTTGGGGTAATTTCTATAACATCATCGGAATTCTCGTCGGAATCCGATTCATCGGAGAATTGGTAATCCTCCCAATATTTTGCTTCCTTGGCGGAAACACCATTGACCATAATTAACTTTGGTCGGTTGGTTGAGGATTTTCTTTTACTTAACCGTTTTATTATTTCCCCCACCGGTTCTATTTCTTCATCCGGTTCCGATTCTTCTTCCGGTTCCGATTCTTCTTCCGGTTCCGACTCTTCTTCCGGTTCCTCTTCGGGAACTTGTGAATCAGTCCACAAATCATTCCAATTTACATTTGACTCTTCATTATTATTAGGTGAGTCAATGGGACTTGTTCTAGAGGTAGACATCTATCACATAATATCAAACACGTTAAGAGATTAATATATCACATAATATTCATATGTTAAAAATATATAGTTTCCAACAAAAATGTTAAGCAATCATTTTTAAAGAAAACACGGTCGAAGTCCAAACTCACTAATGCATCCTAACAAACTCGATAAGACACACTAATGCAAATTTTCTGGTTCTCTAAGACCAACGCTCGGATACCAACTGAAATGTCCCGTTCTTATTGATTAAAAACGTTCCATATTAATTGATTTCGTTGCGAGGTTTTGACCTCTATATGAGACGTTTTTCAAAGACTGCATTCATTTTTAAACAAACCATAACCTTTATTTCATCAATAAAGGTTTAAAAAGCTTTACGTAGATTATCAAATAATGATAATCTAAAATATCCTGTTTACACACGACCATTACATAATGGTTTACAATACAAATATGTTACAACAAAATAAGTTTCTTGAATGCAGTTTTTACACAATATCATACAAGCATGGACTCCAAATCTTGTCCTTATTTAAGTATGCGACAGCGGAAGCTCTTAATAATCACCTGAGAATAAACATGCTTAAAACGTCAACAAAAATGTTGGTGAGTTATAGGTTTAACCTATATATATCAAATCGTAACAATAGACCACAAGATTTCATATTTCAATACATATCCCATACATAGAGATAAAAATCATTCATATGGTGAACACCTGGTAACCGACAATAACAAGATGCATATATAAGAATATCCCCATCATTCCGGGACACCCTTCGGATATGATATAAATTTCGAAGTACTAAAGCATCCGGTACTTTGGATGGGGTTTGTTAGGCCCAATAGATCTATCTTTAGGATTCGCGTCAATTAGGGTGTCTGTTCCCTAATTCTTAGATTACCAGACTTAATAAAAAGGGGCATATTCGATTTCGATAATTCAACCATAGAATGTAGTTTCACGTACTTGTGTCTATTTTGTAAATCATTTATAAAACCTGCATGTATTCTCATCCCAAAAATATTAGATTTTAAAAGTGGGACTATAACTCACTTTCACAGATTTTTACTTCGTCGGGAAGTAAGACTTGGCCACTGGTTGATTCACGAACCTATAACAATATATACATATATATCAAAGTATGTTCAAAATATATTTACAACACTTTTAATATATTTTGATGTTTTAAGTTTATTAAGTCAGCTGTCCTCGTTAGTAACCTACAACTAGTTGTCCACAGTTAGATGTACAGAAATAAATTAATAAATATTATCTTGAATCAATCCACGACCCAGTGTATACGTATCTCAGTATTGATCACAACTCAAACTATATATATTTTGGAATCAACCTCAACCCTGTATAGCTAACTCCAACATTCACATATAGAGTGTCTATGGTTGTTCCGAAATATATATAGATGTGTCGACATGATAGGTCGAAACATTGTATACGTGTCTATGGTATCTCAAGATTACATAATATATAATACAAGTTGATTAAGTTATGGTTGGAATAGATTTGTTACCAATTTTCACGTAGCTAAAATGAGAAAAATTATCCAATCTTGTTTTACCCATAACTTCTTCATTTTAAATCCGTTTTGAGTGAATCAAATTGCTATGGTTTCATATTGAACTCTATTTTATGAATCTAAACAAAAAAAGTATAGGTTTCTAGTCGGAAAAATAAGTTACAAGTCGTTTTTGTAAAGGTAGTCATTTCAGTCGAAAGAACGACGTCTAGATGACCTTTTTAGAAAACATACTTCCACTTTGAGTTTAACCATAATTTTTGGATATAGTTTCATGTTCATAATAAAAATCATTTTCTCAGAATAACAACTTTTAAATCAAAGTTTATCATAGTTTTTAATTAACTAACCCAAAACAGCCCGCGGTGTTACTACGACGGCGTAAATCCGGTTTTACGGTGTTTTTCGTGTTTCCAGGTTTTAAATCATTAAGTTAGCATATCATATAGATATAGAACATGTGTTTAGTTGATTTTAAAAGTCAAGTTAGAAGGATTAACTTTTGTTTGTGAACAAGTTTAGAATTAACTAAACTATGTTCTAGTGATTACAAGTTTAAACCTTCGAATAAGATAGCTTTATATGTATGAATCGAATGATGTTATGAACATCATTACTACCTTAAGTTCCTTGGATGAACCTACTGGAAAAGAGAAAAATGGATCTAGCTTCAATGGATCCTTGGATGGCTCAAAGTTCTTGAAGCAAAATCATGACACGAAAACAAGTTCAAGTAAGATCATCACTTGAAATAAGATTGTTATAGTTATAGAAATTGAACCAAAGTTTGAATATGATTATTACCTTGTATTAGAATGATAACCTACTGTAAGAAACAAAGATTTCTTGAGGTTGGATGATCACCTTACAAGATTGGAAGTGAGCTAGCAAACTTGAAAGTATTCTTGATTTTATGAAACTAGAACTTTTGGAATTTATGAAGAACACTTAGAACTTGAAGATAGAACTTGAGAGAGTTCAATTAGATGAAGAAAATTGAAGAATGAAAGTGTTTGTAGGTGTTTTTGGTCGTTGGTGTATGGATTAGATATAAAGGATATGTAATTTTGTTTTCATGTAAATAAGTCATGAATGATTACTCATATTTTTGTAATCTTATGAGATATTTCATGCTAGTTGCCAAATGATGGTTCCCACATGTGTTAGGTGACTCACATGGGCTGCTAAGAGATGATCATTGGAGTGTATATACCAATAGTACATACATCTAAAAGCTGTGTATTGTACGAGTACGAATACGGGTGCATACGAGTAGAATTGTTGATGAAACTGAACGAGAATGTAATTGTAAGCATTTTTGTTAAGTAGAAGTATTTTGATAAGTGTATTGAAGTCTTTCAAAAGTGTATAAATACATATTAAAACACTACATGTATATACATTTTAACTGAGTCGTTAAGTCATCGTTAGTCGTTACATGTAAGTGTTGTTTTGAAACCTTTAGGTTAACGATCTTGTTAAATGTTGTTAACCCAATGTTTATAATAACAAAAGAGATTTTAAATTATTATATTATCATGATATTATGATGTACGAATATCTCTTAATATGATATATATACATTAAATGTCGTTACAACGATAAACGTTACATATATGTCTCGTTTCAAAATCATTAAGTTAGTAGTCTTGTTTTTACATATGTAGTTCATTGTTAATATAATTAATGATATGTTTACTTATCATAATATCATGTTAACTATATATATAACCATATATATGTCATCATATAGTTTTTTTACAAGTTTTAACGTTCGTGAATCACCGGTCAACTTGGGTGGTCAATTGTCTATATGAAACCTATTTCAATTAATCAAGTCTTAACAAGTTTGATTGCTTAACATGTTGGAAACATTTAATCATGTAAACATCAATCTCAATTAATATATATAAACATGGAAAAGTTCAGGTCACTACACGGAAACCCTACGACGCCGTCCAAATGCGTCAGTGAAGGCTCGTCCTCCGTTGATCCCCGGAATGATGGTACCGTCAAAGCGATACCACTTCTTCGGTGGGGTGGAGGGTGGCTGAACAGGTACATCGGGGTCCTCCTCGTCGGAGTCATCATCACTCGAGTCGTCTGTGGATGAGTCATCGGATGAAGAATCAGCGGATGATGGGTCGTCCGAATCATGTGGTGGTGACTGCATGGGCGGCCCTCCTTGGGCGGCTATCATCAGTCGGTAACGGGCGGGTCCGATCGGAATGAGACGTCCATCAGGGGCGCGTCGGCACCAATGGCGATACCGGTTACGAAAAGGACCTTCCCCGAACTCCGCGGGAATCACAATCTCACCGGAGCGGGGCTGTGATCCTGAGGGTCCGGGGGCAGATGGAGCTGGAATCTCCGAAGGGTCCTGGGCTCTGCTAGAAGTAACCACTGGGGCAGGCGCCTGGCTGCTAGTCCCGGAAGATGAAGCACCGGGTTCACTTGTAGGCAATGGGATCGGTGTGTCGGCAGTAGCAGCAGGTGGGGTGGCTGACGAGTCTGAACTGCCCAAAATGATAGCAGGTGGAGTATCCGACATCCGAACAAGGAAAAATAAATTTTTCCATGTCAGTAAGTCATAAAGTAAGCACGTATTAGGCTAACAGTTTAAATCATATATAACAATAAGTAGCATGGCAATAACGAAAAGTATCATGCAATCAAAAGCAGATAATAGCATGCAGTAGTGAAATTATGTAATAGCATACGGCATATAGCAGTAAAAGTAAGCAGCAGCATGCAGTAAGTTCAGCAGAAACAAGTAAACTAGCAAGTTGTAGATTAGACCTATTAGTGAATCCTACTCGGGTCGGTCTTGACTCACTAATGCAACCTAATTCCCTACAACCAATGCTCTGATACCAAATATGATGCCCCGTACAAAACCATCGTGTACGAATCATCCACAACAGGATCATTACAAGGTTAAGTACTATATGCTGTAATAAAAGAAGTTGCATTCATGATAGAAAGATGACGTCATAATCGACATCAACTGTTTTACACCAACAGTATGCTTCTACGAATAGCAAGCATGAATAAATGTATGTGACCCTTAGGTCGTTACAAAACATAGTTTCAAATGTATTAAAGTTTGAATGCAAGATAAACAGTTCATGCGGTGATAACACTAGAGCAGCGGGTGTCTACGGCAAGACTAGTACACAGCGGAAGCAAACCTTAAGCACCTGAGAAAAACATGCTTAAAAATGTCAACACAAAGGTTGGTGAGCTATAGTTTAAGTATAACAGTATGTAAGGTAGGCCACGAGATTTCAGTGCTACAAAGAGCGTTTCAAAACAGTATGATAAAGTATATGTTAACCGTGGGCACTTGGTAACTAACTTAACGTTTATACCCCCTGAAAGTACACTTGGCAAGTGCGTATGTTTACAAAGTATTAAACACTCGTTAAATGCTAGCGCGACTAGCCCGAGTAGGGATGTCAAACCCTATGGATCCATATCTAAGATTCGCGTTCACGGTTCAAAAACCAATGATTAAACGTTACCGAGCTAAAGGGAATGCTTATACCGTTGTATAACCCACACATATATAAGTTTAAGTACTCGTGCCTAGTATGTAATACGTAAAATGCACATGTATTCTCAGTTCCCAAAATAGTTAAAGTAAAAAGGGAATACTATAACTCACAATGATAAAGTAGCGGTAAAGTATGACTCGGGAAATAAGCAAGTGTGTAGGTCCGGAAAGTCCTCAACCTAAGTCAAATAGTACTAAGTCAGTAAATCATCCGAATAGGTTTAAAAGTATGTAAATAAGGTCTTAAGGGTCATCATCATTCATCATTAAACAAAAGGTGTAAAGTAAGTTTCGTTCATGAAAGAAGTTTAAAACAAAGGCTGAGTTCGGTCAGTCATCACGGCCTCTATACCTACTGAAATAAGGTGAGACCAGTGGCCATTGATCCGTATATGAGTCCTTTAGTTGTGGTAAAAATTACAGAAGTACACTCGTCTTGGTTTGACCGTGGCGACGGTCTAAGTGCGAGTAGGTCAGAATTTTCAGCACAACGTTAAATGGACATAGTGACGATCGGAGGGCCATAAATCCTAAACCGTAACTCGGATTAAGATGAGTCCTATATGAAAAGTTATCTAATTGAAAAGAGATATCTGAAAATCATAATTACAGTAGCCCAGGTCGAACAGGTCAGACACAGAAACAGTAAAATGTAGGGTCAGTAGGTTCCGGTGGTTCTTGGTGCTCGATGCTTATCATGGTTCTCATCCTTGATGCATATAGCTTCAAGTGTATAACTCGTTGATGTGTTTGCATCATTTTCACCAAGTTTTGACCATCATAACCTAAGTGTAAGTCTAAGACATGAAGCACAACTCACTTAAGTGTTGCAAGTGTTTTGATGAACTAAAGTTACATCAAGGTCTTAGATCTAACACATACACGAACTTTAAAACTAATAATAAGTTGCAAAATTGAAAGTAAACTTATGAAATCAAGATCTTAAGATGTAGAACATAGTTCTTAGTTTGATCTTGAAGATCCAAGACTCAAAAGTCTAGATCTAACATAAGTGTACAAAGTTATAATTAAAGAAAGCTTACTTACATGTTCTTGAACTTTTAAGTTAACTTTTAGTTCAAGATTAATGAGATCAAAGTTAACTAGTAACACTTGACCAATCTTAACCAACAAACATGAATTTAAAGTGCATACTATGGAGAAGTAAACTAAGTAAACAAGTAAATAATTCATGGTGGTTCATACTTTAAAGATTCAAACCAAAGTTTGATCTTTAAGAATGTAAACTTTTAAGTTTACAAACATGATTCACAAGTATGATTTTTATCACCATGAACTTACAATCTTTAAAGCAATATATGTAGAGCATAACTAGAAAGTTTAAGCTCTTGTATGTTCTTGTAAATACAAGATAAAAGAAGAATGAAACTAGTAAGTTTGATTCTTGAAACTAGTAAAGAACAACAACTATTACAAGTATGTAACCATAAACAAGAACAAGTAATTAATCACAACAAGAGCAAGTGTCAAACAACAAATGATGATGATGATTAAGGGTGTCTTGGCTACGGTTTTAGGCAAAGAAAGAAGGGAGGAAAAAGTCTCATGTTACTTACAAGTAAGGAGCAAAATGAGAGAAAAATGAGTTGCAAGTTTGTGTGTGAATGAGGAGTGAATGAAGTAGTGAATGAGTAATAAAAAAAAATTGAAACAAGAACCCTCTAAAGGCCTTGGAGGGTGATGGCCTGCAGCAAAAAAGAAGGGGGAGGGAAATGTTCAAGGGTCACTTGCATGGTAAAGCTTAAAAGGTGGATAAATGAGGTGGTTTCATGGGGATTATGGTAGTAACTAGATTCTCAACAAAGTTAACTAACTTGTTCCATATAAAATTGATACTTACATGGAAGAGTGGGCTAGTTAGTCCATTTAAAATGTAGGGTGGGCTTATAAGCCCAATATCATGAGTTCATAACCTTAACAAGGCCCAAGTTCAAGTATTTAACAAGTTAATCCAATTAAAGTCCAAGTAACTAACTAATAACCATAGTTAATCAAAATGATTAATAAAATCAATCATGAATGTAAATAATATCAGAAAATATTATTCGTGAAAGTTTCGTGTATCACAAAGACGTTTCGGGCATTCAAAAGTCAGGTACGATTAATCATGGCAACAAGTAAATGTAATAACATACATTCGATAATTCACAAGTATTAATAATAATAATTATTAATAAATAAACGTTGGAAAATCCAGGTTCGTTACAATATGAGACGTTTTTCAAAGACTGCATTCATTTTAATACAAACTATAACCTTTATTTCATCAATAAAGGTTTAAAAAGCTTTACGTAGATTATCAAATAATGATAATCTAAAATATCATGTTTACATACGACTATTACATAATGGTTTACAATACAAATATGTTACAACGAAATAAGTTTCTTGAATGCAGTTTTTACACAATATCATACAAGCATGGACTCCAAATCTTGTCCTTATTTAAGTATGCGATAGCGGAAGCTCTTAATAATCACCTGAGAATAAACATGCTTAAAACGTCAACAAAAATGTTGGTGAGTTATAGGTTTAACCTATATATATCAAATCGTAACAATACACCAGAAGATTTCATATTTCAATATACATCCCATACATAGAGATAAAAATCATTCATATGGTGAACACCTAGTAACCGACATTAACAAGATGCATATTTAAGAATATCTCCATCATTCCGGGACACCCTTCGGATATGATATAAATTTCGAAGTACTAAAGCATCCAGTACTTTGGATGAGGTTTGTTAGGCCCAATAGATCTATCTGTAGGATTCGTGTCAATTAGGGTGTATGTTCCCTAATTCTTAGATTACCAGACTATAAAGGGGCATATTTGTAGTGACCCGAACTTTTCCATGTTTATATATATTAATTGAGATTGATGTTTACATGATTAAATGTTTCCAACATGTTAAGCAATCAAACTTATTAAGACTTGATTAATTGAAATAGGTTTCATATAGACAATTGACCACCCAAGTTGACCGGTGATTCACGAACGTTAAAACTTGTAAAAACTATATGATGACATATATATGGTTATATATGTAGTTAACATGATATTATGATAAGTAAACATATCATTAAGTATATTAACAATGAACTACATATGTAAAAACAAGACTACTAACTTAATGATTTTGAAACGAGACATATATGTAACGATTATCGTTGTAACGACATTTAATGTATATATATCATATTAAGAGATATTCGTACATCATAATATCATGATAATATAATAATTTAAAATCTCTTTTGATATTATAAACATTGGGTTAACAACATTTAACAAGATCTTTAACCTAAAGGTTTCAAAACAACATTTACATGTAACGACTAACGATGACTTAACGACTCAGTTAAAATGTATATACATGTAGTGTTTTAATATGTATTCATACACTTTTGAAAGACTTCAAGACACTTATCAAAATACTTCTACTTAACAAAAATGCTTACAATTACATCCTCGTTCAGTTTCATCAACAATTCTACTCGTATGCACCCGTATTCGTACTCGTACAATACACAGCTTTTAGATGTATGTACTATTGTTATATACACTCCAATGATCAGCTCTTAGCAGCCCATGTGAGTCACCTAAAACATGTGGGAACCATAATTTGGCAACTAGCATGAAATATCTCATAAAATTACAAAAATATGAGTAATCATTCATGACTTATTTACATGAAAACAAAATTACATATCCTTTATATCTAATCCATACACCAACGACCAAAAACACCTACAAACACTTTCATTCTTCAATTTTCTTCATCTAATTGAACTCTCTCAAGTTCTATCTTCAAGTTCTAAGTGTTCTTCATAAATTCCAAAAGTTCTAGTTTCATAAAATCAAGAATACTTTCAAGTTTGCTAGCTCACTTCCAATCTTGTAAGGTGATCATCCAACCTCAAGAAATCTTTGTTTCTTACAGTAGGTTATCATTCTAATACAAGGTAATAATCATATTCAAACTTTGGTTCAATTTCTATAACTATAACAATCTTATTTCAAGTGATGATCTTACTTGAACTTGTTTTCGTGTCATGATTTTGCTTCAAGAACTTTGAGCCATCCAAGGATCCATTGAAGCTAGATCCATTTTTCTATTTTCCAGTAGGTTCATCCAAGGAACTTAAGGTAGTAATGATGTTCATAACATCATTCGATTCATACATATAAAGCTATCTTATTCGAAGGTTTAAACTTGTAATCACTAGAACATAGTTTAGTTAATTCTAAACTTGTTCGCAAACAAAAGTTAATCCTTCTAACTTGACTTTTAAAATCAACTAAACACATGTTCTATATCTATATGATATGCTAACTTAATGATTTAAAACCTGGAAACACGAAAAACACCGTAAAACCGGATTTACGCCGTCGTAGTAACACCGCGGGCTGTTTTGGGTTAGTTAATTAAAAACTATGATAAACTTTGATTTAAAAGTTTTTATTCTGAGAAAATGATTTTTATTATGAACATGAAACTATATCCAAAAATTATGGTTAAACTCAAAGTGGAAGTATGTTTTCTAAAATGGTCATCTAGACGTCGTTCTTTCGACTGAAATGACTACCTTTACAAAAACGACTTGTAACTTATTTTTCCGACTATAAACCTATATATTTTCTGTTTAGATTCATAAAATAGAGTTCAATATGAAACCATAGCATTTTGATTCACTCAAAACGGATTTAAAATGAAGAAGTTATGGGTAAAACAAGATTGGATAATTTTTCTCATTTTAGCTACGTGAAAATTGGTAACAAATCTATTCCAACCATAACTTAATCAACTTGTATTGTATATTATGTAATCTTGAGATACCATAGACACGTATACAATGTTTCGACCTATCATGTCGACACATCTATATATATTTCGGAACAACCATAGACACTCTATATGTGAATGTTGGAGTTAGCTATACAGGGTTGAGGTTGATTCCAAAATATATATAGTTTGAGTTGTGATCAATACTGAGATACGTATACACTGGGTCGTGGATTGATTCAAGATAATATTTATCGATTTATTTCTGTACATCTAACTGTGGACAACTAGTTGTAGGTTACTAACGAGGACAGCTGACTTAATAAACTTAAAACATCAAAATATATTAAAAGTGTTGTAAATATATTTTGAACATACTTTGATATATATGTATATATTGTTATAGGTTCGTGAATCAACTAGTGGCCAAATCTTACTTCCCGACGAAGTAAAAATCTGTGAAAGTGAGTTATAGTCCCACTTTTAAAATCTAATATTTTTGGGATGAGAATACATGCAGGTTTTATAAATGATTTACAAAATAGACACAAGTACGTGAAACTACATTCTATGGTTGAATTATCGAAATCGAATATGCCCCTTTTTATTAAGTCTGGTAATCTAAGAATTAGGGAACAGACACCCTAATTGACGCGAATCCTAAAGATAGATCTATTGGGCCTAACAAACCCCATCCAAAGTACCGGATGCTTTAGTACTTCGAAATTTATATCATATCCGAAGGGTGTCCCGGAATGATGGGGATATTCTTATATATGCATCTTGTTAATGTCGGTTACCAGGTGTTCACCATATGAATGATTTTTATCTCTATGTATGGGATGTGTATTGAAATATGAAATCTTGTGGTCTATTGTTACGATTTGATATATATAGGTTAAACCTATAACTCACCAACATTTTTGTTGACGTTTAAAGCATGTTTACTCTCAGGTGAATATTAAGAGCTTCCGCTGTCGCATACTTAAATAAGAACAAGATTTGGAGTCCATGCTTGTATGATATTGTGTAAAAACTGCATTCAAGAAACTTATTTTGTTGTAACATATTTGTATTGTAAACCATTATGTAATGGTCGTGTGTAAACAGGATATTTTAGATTATCATTATTTGATAATCTACGTAAAGCTTTTTAAAACCTTTATCTATGAAATAAAGGTTATGGTTTATTTTAAAAATGAATGCAGTCTTTGAAAAACGTCTCATATAGAGGTCAAAACCTCGCAACGAAATCAATTAATATGGAACGTTTTTAATCAATAAGAACGGGACATTTCAATATTCGATTCGATAATTCAACCATAGAATGTAGTTTCGATTACTTGTGTCTATTTCGTAATACGGTTATAAAAATAACGCATGTATCCTCAGTCCCAAAAATATATATTGCAAAAGCATTTAAAAGGGGAGCAAATAAAACTCACACATATAAATATTGTAAAACAGTTCATAAAGCATTTGCATGTATTCTCAGCCCAAAAACGTAAAGAGTAAAAAGGGAGCAAATGAAACTCACACATATAAATATTGTAAAATAGTTCATAAAGCATTTGCATGTATTCTCAGCCCAAAAACGTAAAGAGTAAAAAGGGAGCAAATGAACTCACTTTCACAGATTTTTTACTTCGTCGGGAAGTAAGACTTGGCCACTGGTCGATTCACGAACCTATAACAAATATGTACATATATATCAAAGTATATTCAAAATATATTTACAACACTTTTAATACATTTTGATGTTTTAAGTTTATTAAGTCAGCTGTCCTCGTTAGTAATCTACAACTAGTTGTCCAACGTTAGATGTACAGAAAAAAATTGATATATATTATCTTGAATCAATCCACGACCCAGTGTATACACGTCTCAGGCTAGATCACAACTCAAAGTATATATATTTTTGGAACCAACCTCAACCCTGTATAGCTAACTCCCACATTACTGCATATAGAGTGTCTATGGTTGTTCCAAATAATATATACACATGGGTCGATATGATATGTCAAAACATTTGCATACGTGTCTATGGTATCCCAAGATTACATAATATATTAGAATACATGTATAATACAATATAAGTTAGCTAGGATATTATTAATATAGATTTGTTACGAATTTTCACGTTGCTACAACGAGAAAAATTATCCAATCTTGTTTTACCCATAACGTCTTCATTTTAAATCCGTTTTGAGTGAATCAAATTGCTATGGTTTCATATTGAACTCTATTTTATGAATCTAAACAGAAAACATATAGTTTTATAGTCAAAAATATAAGTTACAAGTCATTTTTGTAAAGGTAGTCATTTCAGTCGAAAGAACGACGTCTAGATGACCATTTTAGAAAACATACTTCCACTTTGAGTTTAATCATGATTTTTGGATATAGTTTCATGTTCATAAGAAAAATAATTTTCCCAGAAGAACAACTTTTAAATCAAAGTTTATCATAGTTTTTAATTAACTAACCCAAAACAGCCCGCGGTGTTACTACGACGGCGTATGTCCGGTTTTACAGTGTTCTTCGTGTTTTCAGGTTTTAAATCATTAAGTTAGCATATCATATAGATATAGAACATGTGTTTATTTGATTTTAAAAGTCAAGTTAGAAGGATTAACTTTTGTATGCGAACAAGTTTAGAATTAACTTAACTATGTTCTAGTGATTACAAGTTTAAACCTTCGAATAAGATAGCTTTATATGTATGAATCGAATGATGTTATGAACATCATTACTACCTCAAGTTTTCTAGATAAAGCTACTGGAAATAAGAAAAATGGATCTAGCTTCAAAGGATCCTTGGATGGCTTGAAAGTTCTTGAAGCAGAATCATGACACGAAAACAAGTTCAAGTAAGATTTCCACTTGAAATAAGATTGTTATAGTTATAGAAATTGAATCAAAGTTTGAATTTGAGTATTACCTTGTATTAGAAAGATATCTTACTGTAAATAAGAAAGATTTCTTAAGGTTGGATGATCACTCTACAAGATTGGAAGTAAGCTAGCAAACTTGGAAATATTCTTGATTTTATGAAACTAGAACTTGTAGAATTTATGAAGAACACTTAGAACTTGAAGATAGAATTTGAGAGGGATCAATTAGATGAAGAAAATTGAAGAATAAAAGTGTTTGTAGGTGTTTTGGTCGTTGGTGTATGGATTAGATATATAGGATATGTAATTTTATTTTCATGTAAATAAGTCATGAATGATTACTCATATTTTTGTAATTTTATGAGATATTTCATGCTAGTTGCCAAATGATGGTTCCCAAATATGTTAGGTGACTCACATGGGATGCTAAGAGCTGATCATTGGAGTGTATATACCAATTACATACATCTAAAAGCTGTGTATTGTACAAGTACGAATACGGGTGCATACGAGTAGAATTGTTGATGAAACTGAACGAGGATGTAATTGTAAGCATTTTTGTTAAGTAGAAGTATTTTGATAAGTGTCTTGAAGTCTTTCAAAAGTGTATGAATACATATTAAAACACTACATGTATATACATTTTAACTGAGTCGTTAAGTCATCGTTAGTCGTTACATGTAAGTGTTGTTTTGAGACCTTTAGGTTAACGATCTTGTTAAATGTTGTTAACCCATTATTTATTAAATCAAATTAGATGTTAAATTATTACATTATCATGATATCATGATGTATTAATATATCTTAATATGATATATATACATTAAATGTCATTACAACGATAATCGTTACATATATGTCTCGTTTCAAAATCATTAAGTTAGTAGTCTTGTTTTTACATATGTAGTTCATTGCTAATATACTTAATGATATGTTTACTTATCATAATATCATGTTAACTATATATATATCCATATATATGTCATCATATAGTTTTTACAAGTTTTAACGTTCGTGAATCGCCGGTCAACTTGGATGGTCAATTATCTATATGAAACATATTTCAATTAATCAAGTCTTAACAAGTTTGATTGCTTAATATGTTGGAAACACTTAATCATGTAAATAACAATTTCATTTAATATATATATAAACATGGAAAAGTTCGGGTCACTACAGTACCTACCCGTTAAATAAATTTCGTCCCGAAATTTTAAGCAGTTGGAGGTGTTGACGTATCTTCTGGAAATAAATGCGGGTATTTCTTCTTCATCTGATCTTCTCGTTCCCAGGTGAACTTGGGCCCTCTACGAGCATTCCATCGAACCTTAACAATTGGTATCTTGTTTTGCTTAAGTCTTTTAACCTCACGATCCATTATTTCGACGGGTTCTTCGATGAATTGAAGTTTTTCTTTGATTTGGATTTCATCTAACGGAATAGTGAGATCTTATTTAGCAAAATATTTCTTCAAATTCGAGACGTGGAAAGTGTTATGTACAGCCGCGAGTTGTTGAATTAACTCAAGTCGGTAAGCTACTGGTCCGACACGATCAATAATCTTGAATGGTCCGATATACCTTGGATTTAATTTCCATCGTTTACCAAATCGAACAACGCCTTTCCAAGGTGCAACTTTAAGCATGACCATCTCTCCAATTTCAAATTCTATATCTTTTCTTTTAATGTCAGCATAGCTCTTTTGTCGACTTTGGGCGGTTTTCAACCGTTGTTGAATTTGGATGATCTTGTCGGTAGTTTCTTGTATTATCTCCGGACCCGTAATCTGTCTATCCCCCACTTCACTCCAACAAATTGGAGACCTGCACTTTCTACTATAAAGTGCTTCAAACAGCGCCATCTCAATGCTTGAATGGTAGCTGTTATTGTAGGAAAATTCTGCTAACGGTAGATGTCGATCCCAACTGTTTCCGAAATCAATAACACATGCTCGTAGCATGTCTTCAAGCGTTTGTATCGTCCTTTCGCTCTGCCCATCAGTTTGTGGATGATAGACAGTACTCATGTCTAGACGAGTTCCTAATGCTTGCTGTAATGTCTGCCAGAATCTTGAAATAAATCTGCCATCCCTATCAGAGATAATAGAGATTGGTATTCCATGTCTATACATATATAGTTTCGGTACCACCTATAAACTACTCCTGCTTTCTGTTTCGTTCGACCAACAAAGCCCAATCCCACCTCGCTATCTCTGTGGTGGCTGCTATATATGTTCCTGTTGCAGCTGCAATCGAACACCATCCCACAGTCATATATATATATATATATATATATATATATATATATATATATATATATATATATATATATATATATATATATACCACAACGAACCACCACCATAACTTACCCGATAACAAATCACAAACCCACTTATTTTTTTTCCTTCTTTCTTTCCTGTTCGCTGCTATTGTGCTGCGTATCCTTTCTGTCCTAAACTGTAACGAATTAGTGTTGAGGATGTTATGTAAATAATGAACATGATGATGATGAACCTGATGGTGACGATGTATGATGATGAGGATGGTTACGATTATGATTATGATGATGATAATCGTATTATGATGATGATGTTAATTGTGTTATGATGATGATAATTGTGAGTTGATGATGGCGTTCCTACTCGCAATCATCCCTTTTGGCATATAAACGTCGGCTGTTATTTTTTTTTTTAAACCGAAACCCTTATTGGGCTATATGTTGAAATCATGAAAACTGATTTTTGGGTTGGGCCGTGGTTTAATTAATTGGGTCTTAGAAGAAGGAAAATAAACAGTTATATAAAACGGTTTATATAAAAATTAACTCTAATATAAATCAGAAAAGTTGATATAGATGGATGGTTATGGATGCTTTCGGGTGAGCGAGTGGTCTAAGGTTCGAGACCCGGCTGTGACATTACATTTTTTTGGGACTTCTCTTAAGGTAGCCTATTTTCTTTATTTATTATTATTATTATTATTATTATTATTATTATTATTATTATTATTATTATTATTATTATTATTATTATTATTATTATTATTATTATTATTATTATTATTATTATTATTATTATTATTATTATTATTATTATTATTATTATTATTATTATTATTATTATTATTATTGTTGTTGTTGTTGTTGTTGATGCTAAGATTATTATTATTAAAAGTAATTAAATTATAAGTATTATTATTATTGTTATTATTATTAGTATAAGAATCATTTATAAATTATTATTATTATTGATAATACTAATATTATTATCTTAAAATAAAATCGTATCATTTTATTACTAAGTATAAATATTATTATCATTATTACGATTATGATTATTATTATCATTATTAGTATGAAAATAATATAATTTATTATTATTTTCATTAATAGTAGCATTAGAATTAATTTATGATTATTAATAACAGTATTAATATCAATGTAAGTATTACTATTTTTGACATAAGTATTAACACTATCCTTATTATTATAAACGTTAATAACAGTATTGTTATTGAAGATCATTATAACTATTATTAAAAAAATTATTATTTAGTTATCATTTTAATTAAAATTATTATTATTAGTATTATCATTAATTTAACAAACAAAAGATGGTTATATAAAAATATGTTTAAAACAAAACTTAACTATATTAATATTGTTACTATTTAAAATATATATTATTAACATAAAAATGATATAACTAGTATATTATTAATAATAATAACATAGAAATTTGTTCGATTACAATTATGTATATTAATAAGTACACAAATGATATAGGTTCGTGAATCCAAGGCCAACCCTGCATTGTTCAGTTGTTCAATATTGTTATATGTATTTTTACTACAAAATACAGTATGGTGAGTTTCATTTGCCTTTTTACCCTTTATATTTTTGGGCTGAGAATACATGCGCAATTTTTATAAATGATTTACAAAATAGACACAAGTACGTGAAACTACATTCTATGGTTGAATTATCGAAATCGAATATGCCCCTTTTTATGTAGTTTGGAAATCTAAGAATTAGGGAACAGACACCCTAACTGACGCGAATCCTAAAGATAGATCTATCGGGCCCAACAAGCCCCATCCAAAGTACCGGATGCTTTAGTACTTCGAAATTTATATCATGTCCGAAGGAGGATCCCGGAATGATGGGGATATTCTTATATGCATTAAGTTAACGTCGATTACCAGGTGTTCAATCCATATGAATGATATTTTGTCTCTATGCACGGGACGTTTACTTATGAGAAATCTTGTGGTCTATTAAAATGTTGGTAATGATTATTTATGTTAAACTAATGAACTCACCAACCTTTTGGTTGACACTTTAAAGCATGTTTATTCTCAGGTATGAAATATGTCATACCCCGTCCTAATCCATCTGGACAAAGTCACCAACATCTGGTCCCATTGCGATGATCGACTCCAAATAATGTCTTTAAAATGAGTAAATGCACAGCGGAAGATTTCTTCCATACCTGAGAATAAACATGCTTTAAAGTGTCAACCAAAAGGTTGGTGAGTTTATTAGTTTAACATAAATAATCATTACCAACATTTTAATAGACCACAAGATTTCTCATAAGTAAACGTCCCGTGCATAGAGAAAAAATATAATTCATATGGATTGAACACCTGGTAATCGACGTTAATTTAATGCATATAAGAATATCCCCATCATTCCTGGATCCTCCTTCGGACATGATATAAATTTCGAAGTACTAAAGCATCCGGTACTTTGGATGGGGCTTGTTGGGCCCGATAGATCTATCTTTAGGATTCGCATCAATTAGGGTGTCTGTTCCCTAATTCTTAGATTACCAGACTAAATAAAAAGGGGCATATTCGATTTCGATAATTCAACCATAGAATGTAGTTTCACGTACTTGTGTCTATTTTGTAAATCATTTATAAAAATTGCGAATGTATTCTCAGCCCAAAAATATAAAGGGTAAAAAGGCAAATGAAACTCATCATACTGTATTTTGTAGTAAAAATACATATAACAATATTGAACAACTGAACAATGCAGGGTTGGCCTTGGATTCACGAACCTACATCATTTGTGTACTTATTAATATACATATTTGTAATCGAACAAATTTCTATGTTATTATTATTAATAATATACTAGTTATATCATTTTTATGTTAATAATATATATTTTAAATAGTAACAATATTAATATAGTTAAGTTTTGTTTTAAACATATTTTTATATAACCATCTTTTTTTTGTTAAATTAATGATAATACTAATAATAATAATTTTAATTAAAATGACAACTAAATAATAATGTTTTTAATAATAGAATGATCTTCAATAACAATACTGTTATTAACGTTTATAATAATAAGGATAGTGTTAATACTTATGTCAAAAATAGTAATAATTATATTGATATTAATACTGTTATTAATAATTACAAATTAATACTAATGCTACTATTAATGAAAATAATAATAAATTATATTATTTTCATACTAATAATGATAATAATAATCATAATCGTAATAATGATAATAATATTTATACTTAGTAATAAAATGATACGATTTTATTTTAAGATAATAATATTAGTATTATCAATAATAATAATAATTTATAAATGATTCTTATACTAATAATAATAACAATAATAATAATACTTATAATTCAATTACTTTTAACAATAATAATCTTAGCATCAACAACAACAACAATAATAATAATAATAATAATAATAATAATAATAATAATAATAATAATAATAATAATAATAATAATAATAATAATAATAAATAAATAAAGAAAATAGGCTACCTTAAGAGAAGTCCCAAAAAAATGTAATGTCACAGCCGGGTCTCGAACCCAAGACCACTCGCTCACCCGAAAGTATCTATAACCATCCATCTATATCAGCTTTTCTGATTTATATTAGAGTTAATTTTTATATAAACCGTTTTATATAACTGTTTATTTTCCTTCTTCTAAGACCCAATTAATTAAACCACGGCCCAACCCAAAAATCAGTTTTAATGATTTCAACATATAGCCCAATAAGGGTTTCGGTTTTTAAAAAAAAATAACAGCCGACGTTTATATGCCAAAAGGGATGATTGCGAGTAGGAACGCCATCATCAACTCACAATTATCATCATCATAACACAATTAACATCATCATCATAATACGATTATCATCATCATAATCATAATCGTAACCATCCTCATCATCATACATCGTCACCATCAGGTTCATCATCATCATGTTCATTATTTACATAACATCCTCAACACTAATTTGTTACAGTTTAGGACAAAAAGGATACGCAGTACAATAGCAGCGAATAGGAAAGAAATAAGGAAAAAAATAAGTGGGTTTGTGATTTGTTATCGGGTAAGTTACGGTGGTGGTTCGTTGTGGTGTTCGAAGGTGACTGTGGGATGGTGTTCAATTGCAGTAGCAACATGAACATATATAGCAGCCACCACAGAGATAGCGAGGTGGGATTGGGCTTTGTTGGTCGAATGAAACAGAAAGCAGGAGTAGTTTATAGGTGGTTTAAAAGGTGGTAGACAAAAATGGTGGATTGTGGTTGACGATGGTGATGTCTGATGGTTGAAGGAGAGGAACAAGATGGTGAGGTGATCATGGTTGTCGGATGGTGGCAAAAACCATAAGGAGCAGGTGGGGTTGTTTGGTGTTAATGATTAATCAAGGTGGTGAAAAGTGTGAGGTGGTTTCGTGAAGGATGTTGTAGGTTCACGATAGTGGAGGAGAGACAAGGTGGAGAAGATTGTGGGTGTCATACGAGTATTGTGGTATCGGGTGATTTATTGTGATCGAATAACAAACAACCGAGTATGTTATTAGTGAATTTCGTTTGAATAGAATCAACGAAATGATCAATAGGTGGGTTTGTTGTGATGATTTCTAATAGAGATGATAGTGTTCTTCGAATAGCAATAACAAACTAGTGATCATGATGATTCGATGTTTGGTTATGATGGATGTTCACGACAACTATCAATAGTAAACATGAAGCAAAGAAATCGAATAATAATGGTTGAAGGTGTTCATGGTTTGGTGAGATGTTGGTTTTTGAAGTAGAACCATGGGTTTCAATGAATATAGTGATGATATTGGGTTTAATAATTGTGTTTTAGTAGTAGAAAAAGAAAAGGTGGTAGTGTTATGCATATATGCGTGTGATTAAGTCAACAAAATGGAGTATTGTATATATAAATATATGTACTCTTGTGTAAAGTCGTTAATCATATATCATATATTAATATATAAATTATCACATGTGTGAAAAATAGAAGCAGCCTTATAATTTGGTTGTATCTACCGACAGTTTTCACGGGGTGTGTCCATTGCTAAACAGTTGACGTATAAAAGTGTTCATAAAAATCCCAAACTTTTAGATTAAATATATTTAATTATTTCACTCATTAACTGTTTGAAACCTGATCAAAAAGGTTCGATAATTGTTTATTTTCTATTCTAATTTATATGTACGGAGTACTAATATTTAAACTTAAAAATGTAAAAATATTTTTAACAAATCCAAAATCTTCGTAATCAACTTACTATTCAACTTTTATCTTAATCATTCATGAACATGTATTATATCTATATTAAAGCTAACGAAACGTCAACCGAGTGTTACTGAAATTTACTAATTAGGCTCGAAATCAGTTATTTTTAATATATTCTCTTTCTATATGCAACCAGTTTTAAATAGCAAGTTTTATCTACTAAAATAAATATATTATATATATTTTTTTATATAATTATATATATTTACAAGAAATATTTACATACATATTTATATATATATATATATATATATATATATATATATATATATAAATACATTTATAATAATAGCTTTCATTACATCGCATAATATTTTACATATTTATTTCCAACAATTAAATCATATATTATTTCAAGTAATATTTCAAATTATTATTATATAAGTATGTATATATATATATATATATATATATATATATATATATATATATATATATATATATATATATATATATATATATATATATATATATATATATATATATATATATATATATATATATATATAAATGTTCATGTATCTGTTTACAATTCGTTGTTCGTGAATCGTCGGGAATGGTCGAAGGTCAATTGAATACATGAAAACAGTTCAAAGTTTTTGAGACTCAAACTAACAGAATTTTCTTATCATGTCGAAATCATATAAAGATTAAGTTTAAATTTGGTAAAAAATTCCCGGGTCGTCACAGTACCTACCCGTTAAAGAAATTTCGTCCCGAAATTTGAGTGAGGTTGTCATGGATAACAATAAAAATGTTTTCATGACAAATATAAGTTGAAAATAGGATTTTATCAACATTGAGTATCATGGATAAAATAATTAGATTATTCGAAGAGCACGAATGAAGCTATTACAAAAGATTGAAATGAGGAAAATAAGATTTGCCTTAGCTTTTGACGTAGTCAGGGTTGAATTTAGAAAATAAGGTGCGTCTTAGCTTCTGACATTGGCTTGGTTGAATTCCGGAATTCAAGAGAGTTGAAGAAAATCTTCAAAATCTAAAAGATTTGATTTCTTCGGCGAATAAGGAAATTAAGATCTCTATAATTAAATACGGTGATCTGCCTCGATTACTCTGTCTGATATTTCCACTATAAATGAACTTCTTCCGTTCCATTATTTTCACCATTCCAATACTTTCTTTCTTAGTTCGTACACCCAAAGGATTGTGAAAATGCTTAATCCAGTTCTAATCCTTGATATTTTCCTAATTATCATTTCTATCATCCTTCTTTTCAATCTTTCCATTGAAAAATCTGTTTACTTCTACTATTACCTCGGGTGATACTATTCTTAATTATACCGTGTCTTTATATTGCTATTCCTATTAATATCCATGGTTTGTAACCTCCGTGTTGTTATTGGGCTTTATATTTTCTCTTATATTTTGAAGATCTTTGCCTTTTTATTATCCTCCCGACCTCTAATAAAGCGAGTAACAGTCCAGGATTCGTAAGTATGGAATTTTGGATAAACATCATGTTCTAAATAAGAAAGAATGTATTAGCACGATTTGATTTGTCAAATTACTAGAATCACTGAGAATAGAACGATTAAGAATATATTTTCTTGATATGTTTAGAAGTCAATCAGAATGAAAAAGTTATGTAACATGACACATGATGACATTATAATCTGTGAATCATCATGTTCCATTTAGAAAACTCGGCATAACTTACTGTAATATAATCACGTTGATCAGGTGTCATTATATTATACTAACTCATGCATCAGTTCCCAACACTACTTCAAAAACATTCATGTTTTAAGCTCGAAAGTTTACAGAATATAGAAACTAACAGTTTCTATATGATGTAACACTGATAACACTAAGAGATTAATAATTTCAGATAAGATTGGTTATGAAAATATATTCAGAAATATCGAAAATATTTATAATGAAAGATACGATAATATCTTTGAATATCTAAGATCAGAGGATGATGGAGACTATTGTCCGCAAGGGTTTAGAATAAGGAGCAAGATATTCGCTAAAGACTTCAGCAGGCATTGAATCTTTTGGATTCTTTGAAGTCAAACTTATTCTTTGTGATTTGTCCACGGTCTCCTTCATAGTTTCGCATAATCCGCTTTTTGGTACTAAATTTTCTATTGAGTGTTCCCAATACTCCATTCTTTATCATCAAATTTTCGACGGTTAAGGTCGTGTACAGTTTTTGCTGCTGTATTCAGCTTTTTCAACATTCAGAGTATTGAATTGCAGACTGGGTGCTTTTCAGAATTTCAGAATGAAAGATCATAACTCTAAGAGATAAATGTTATATGTTTACATAAAACTGTTGATGTAGACATGCTGCGAGGTTTCAAAATACTGATTGCTGATTCTCGGTATTTGGTACGGAAATTCTCATTATCAGATGTAGATGAGTAGATAATAGGATTTCAATGAATATAATAACTTTTCATAAGGTCAAAGATCAATGAAGTTGCTGGTGAGTTTACTGCTAATGTAGTGAGATATAAATGGTTTTCCGGTATTGATGACGAACGGTAAACTTATATATCAGGGTTATAATAAGCTAATCTGAGTGAAAATTTGAAGTTGATTTGCTGGAGCTGTGACAAAATTAGCCTATTTGGAAAGGGATTGCAAAGTTATTTTGGGTAATAATAACGCCAAAGGAGCTAGCATAGATACGGTTTAAACGCTTACTCAGGTTCCGAGTGTTATCAGGTGCATAACTATATGCATAAATCTTTCCTTCCGTAGATGAGATGCAGTTGGTCCATTCTCCCGAGTAAGGTGTTTTCAAGAATCATGAAAAGTTTGAACGCAGATTGTAATCATCAAGATACAAATGAGGTTTAAAATGAGATCAAGTGGCAAACTTGAAGAATTGTTTAGTTTCATATGTTATAATCAATATTTTAATTCATTTTTAATTGTCCTATCTTGATAGTCTACATTCGATAGTCCACAGTTAACAGTCCAATAATTCATATATAGTTCAATTTATAATATTCGAATTAATTAATACGTATCGTGACCCGTGTACATGTCTCAGAATCAATCACAACTCAAACTATATATATTATTTGAGAATCAACCTCAACCCTGTATAGAGAACTCGATCATTACTGCATATAGAGTGTCTATGGTGATTCCAAATAATATATATAGATGCGTCGATAAGATATGTCAAAACCTTGTATACGTGTCCCTATTTTTAAAGTGCGTAAAATAAATAACAGAAATTAAATAACGATAAATAAAGTGCGTAAGGTAAATAACAGAAATTAATGACGATAAATAAAATTGCGAGAATATAAAGTGCGATAATTAAATTGCGATATATAAAATGTAATCAGTTAGCTAGGAACAGTTAGCTGGAACAGTTAGCGTGAATTCTTAACAAAATTTCTCATAGTTAATTCGTTTGTTTCTAACAAATTTTATTTTGTTCAATGTTTTCTTCATTATGCCACTTGTTGGATTCTGATAAGTCAAAATCCAATTATGAAATTGAATGAAAATGATTATTTTGTGATGAACAGATTCGTACTTCTGTGGTTGTAAGTAGAATAGTAAATGACTATTGAATCTGATTCGAAGAATGTACAGTGTAACTTATTAATGTGAAATCTAAATATTTCTAGGGTATTACCTACCCGTTAAAATATTTTCACCATTAACAATTTGTACAAAAGAATTTTTAGTTACAATCTTTATGAAAATATACTTACATATATATATTTTCTTCAGATGTAATATAGTTTTAATGAGTTATTATGATATTAAACTCATTTGATTTACCGTTAGAACATGAATATATAATCTCTAAAACATTAGAGATTACATAATCATCATGATGAACGAAGATACATGATGCAGAACATCATGTAGAACGATGATTATGCTCGGGGTACCGATTGTGATGTTGAGGCGTGTGTTGTTGGGGTTTGTGTTGTTGCTGGTGGTATAGTTAATGCTGTTGATGTTGCTGAAGCTGGTACATTTTGCACCATATTTTCCAAGGCTACAACTCGGGCACGAAACTCATTGACTTTATTACTCCGGGATGATTGTCGGTATGAACAAGCAAATGAATAAGGTTTTGAATTTGAGATAGTATATAATCATGGCGATATATTCGGCTAATGAGGGCGAACAAAGTGATTCGAATTGGTTCGCCGGTGAATGCTTCAGGTTTTTCGTCAAAGCGTGAATTTGGTTGATGGAAAGGATCACCTTCTTTTCGTCTCCAATGATTTAGTAGACTACGAACTCATCAAATGAATTGGTTGATTCATTCTAGGACACTGCTTTCGGAGCATAGGTGAAACTTCATATCGGAATAGTTGTCAGAACTCGAGGAATTCGAACTGGTTGAGGGATTCATCTCGTACAATCAGATGAAGGATTTTCGACAAGAAATAGATTATAGGATGTAGATTAGTACCTTGCAATACATAATTTACATATGTATATATAATACTAAAATCCCATAAGTTACGGAGGAATCTACGGAAATTGTCAGGCAAAGTAACAATAACAGATACACTAAGATATGAATTTATCTATACACAGTCTATGCAATAGAGGCAGTAAGACATGTCTAGACTTTAAGGATGATAAGCGATTAATTTTTGACACAAAATGATAAGCAAAACTTTTGACATGCAGACACGGTCGAAGTCCAGACTCACTAATGCATCCTAATGACTTATCAGTTAGACACAATAATGCAGGCCTGGTTCGCTAAGACCACCGCTCTGATACCACATGTCATACCCCGTCCTAATCCATCTGGACGAAGTCACCAACATCTGGTCCCATTGCGATGATCGACTCCAAATAATGTCTTTAAAATGAGCAAATGCACAGCGGAAGATTTCTTTCATAACTGAGAATAAACATGCTTTAAAGTGTCAACCAAAAGGTTGGTGAGTTCATTAGTTTAACATAAATAATCATTACCAACATTTTAATAGACCACAAGATTTCTCATAAGTAAACGTCCCGTGCATAGAGACAAAATATCATTCATATGGATTGAACACCTGGTAATCGACGTTAACTTAATGCATATAAGAATATCCCGATCATTCCGGGATCCTCCTTCGGACATGATATAAATTTCGAAGTACTAAAGCATCCGGTACTTTGGATGGGGCTTGTTGGGCCCGATAGATCTATCTTTAGGATTCGCGTCAATTAGGGTGTCTGTTCCCTAATTCTTAGATTACCAGACTAAATAAAAAAGGGCGTATTCGATTTCGATAATTCAACCATAGAATGTAGTTTCACGTACTTGTGTCTATTTTGTAAATCATTTATAAAAATTGCGCATGTATTCTCAGCCCAAAAATATTAAGGGTAAAAAGGCAAATGAAACTCACCATACTGTATTTTGTAGTAAAAATACATATAACAATATTGAACAACTGAACAATGCAGGGTTGGCCTTGGATTCATGAACCTATATCATTTGTGTACTTATTAATATACATAATTGTAATCGAACAAATTTCTATGTTATTATTATTAATAATATACTAGTTATATCATTTTTATGTTAATACTATATATTTTAAATAGTAACAATATTAATATAGTTAAGTTTTGTTTTAAACATATTTTTATATAACCATCTTTTGTTTGTTAAATTAATGATAATACTAATAATAATAATTTTAATTAAAATGATAACTAAATAATAATGTTTTTAATAATAGTTATAATGATCTTCAATAACAATACTGTTATTAACGTTTATAATAATAAGGATAGTGTTAATACTTATGTCAAAAATAGTAATACTTATATTGATATTAATACTGTTATTAATAATCATAAATTAATACTAATGCTACTATTAATGAAAATAATAATAAATTATATTATTTTCATACTAATAATGATAATAATAATCATAATCGTAATAATGATAATAATATTTATACTTAGTAATAAAATGATACGATTTTATTTTAAGATAATAATATTAGTATTATCAATAATAATAATAATTTATAAATGATTCTTATACTAATAATAATAAAAATAATAATAATACTTATAATTCAATTACTTTTAACAATAATAATCTTAGCATCAACAATAATAATAATAATAATAATATAATAATAATAATAATAATAATAATAATAATAATAATAATAATAATAATAATAATTATAATTATAATAATAATAATAATAATAAATAAAGAAAATAGGCTACCTTAAGAGAAGTCCCAAAAAAATGTAATGTCACAACCGGGTCTCGAACCCAAGACCACTCGCTCACCCGAAAGCATCCATAACCATCCATCTATATCAGCTTTTCTGATTTATATTAGAGTTAAATTTTATATAAACCGTTTTATATAAATGTTTATTTTCCTTCTTCCAAGACCCAATTAATTAAACCACGGCCCAACCCAAAAATCAGTTTTAATGATTTCAACATATAGCCCAATAAGGGTTTCGGTTTTAAAAAAAAAAATAACAGTCGACGTTTATATGCCAAAAGGGATGATTGAGAGTAGGAACGCCATCATCAACTTACAATTATCATCATCATAACACAATTAACATCATCATCATAATACGATTATCATCATCATAATCATAATCATAATCGTAACCATCCTCATCATCATACATCATCACCATCAGGTTCATCATCATCATGTTCATTATTTACATAACATCCTCAACACTAATTCGTTATAGGTTAGGACAGAAAGGATACGCAGCACAATAGCAGCGAACAGGAAAGAAAGAAGGAAAAAAAATAAGTGGGTTTGTGATTTGTTATCAGGTAAGTTACGGTGGTGGTTCGTTGTGGTGTTCAAAGGTGACTGTGGGATGGTGTTCGATTGCAGTAGCAACAGGAACATATATAGCAGCCACCACAGAGATAGTGAGGTGGGATTGGGCTTTGTTGGTCGAACGAAACAGAAAGCAGGAGTAGTTTATAGGTGGTTTAAAAGGTGGTAGACGAAAATGGTGGATTGTGGTTGACGATGGTGATGTCCGATGGTTGAAGGAGAGGAACAAGATGGTGAGGTGATCATGGTTGTCGGATGGTGGCAAAAACCATAAGGAGCAGGTGAGGTTGTTTGGTGTTAATGATTAATCAAGGTGGTTAAAAGTGTGAGGTGGTTTCGTGAAGGAGGTTGTAGGTTCACGATAGTGGAGGAGAGACAAGGTGGAGAAGATTGTGGGTGTCATACGAGTAGTATGGTATCGGGTGATTTATTGTGATCGAATAAAAAACAACCGAGTATGTTATTAGTGAATTTCGTTTGAATAGAATCAACGAAATGATCAATAGGTGGGTTTGTTGTGATGATTTCTAATAGAGATGATAGTGTTCTTCGAATAGCAATAACAAACTAGTGATCATGATGATTCGATGTTTGGTTATGATGGCTGTTCACTACAACTATCAATAGTAAACATGAAGCAAAGAAATCGAATAATAATGGTTGAAGGTATTCATGGTTTGGTGAGATGTTTGTTTTTGAAGTAGAACCATGGGTTTCAATGAAGATAGTGATGATATTGGGTTTAATAATTGTGTTTTAGTAGTAGAAAAAGAAAAGGTGGTAGTGTTATGCATATATGCGTGTGATTAAGTCAACAAAAGGGAGTATTGTATATATAAATATATGTACTCTTGTGTCAAGTTGTTAATCATATATCATATATTAATATATAAATTATCACATGTGTGAAAAATAGAAGCAGCCTTATAATTTGGTTGTATCTACCGACAGTTTTCACGGGGTGTGTCCATTGCTAAACAGTTGACGTATAAAAGTGTTCATAAAAATCCCAAACTTTTAGATTAAATATATTTAATTATTTCACTCATTAACTGTTTGAAACCTGATCAAAAAGGTTCGATAATTGTTTATTTTCTGTTCCAATTTATATGTACGGAGTACTAATATTTAAACTTAAAAATGTAAAAATATTTTTACCAAATCTAAAATCTTCGTAATCAACTTACAATCCAACTTTTATCTTAATCATTCATGAACATGTATTATATCTATATTAAAGCTAACGAAACGTCAACCGAGTGTTACTGAAATTTACTAATTAGGCTCGAAATCAGTTATTTTTAATATATTCTCTTTCTATATGCAACCAGTTTTAAATAGCAAGTTTTATCTACTAAAATAAATATATTATATATATATTTTTTTATAATTATATATATTTACAAGAAATATTTAAATACATATATATATATATATATATATATATATATATATATATATATATATATATATATATATATATATATATATATATATATATATATATATATATATTTATAATAATAGTTTTCATTACATCGCATAATATTTTACATATTTATTTCCAACAATTAAATCATATATTATTTCAAATAATGTTTTAAATTATTATTATATAAGTATATATATATATATATATATATATATATATATATATATATATATATATATATATATATATATATATATATATATATATATATATAATGTACATGTATCTGTTTACAATTCGTTGTTCGTGAATCGTCGGGAATGGTCGAAGGTCAATTGAATACATGAAAACAGTTCAAAGTTTTTGAGACTCAAACTAACAGAATTTGCTTATCATGTCGAAATCATATAAAGATTAAGTTTAAATTTGGTAGGAAATTCCCGGGTCGTCACACCCCGTCCTAATTTAAATTTTCCATATATATTAATCGAACAAATTTAATCCCTTTTTACTCATTACATTTTTGGGCTGAGAATACATGAAAATGCTTTATTAACTGTTTTACAATATTTATATGCGTGAGTTTCATTTGTCCTTTTTACTCTTTACATTTTTGGGCTGAGAATACATGCAAATGCTTTATTAACTGTTTTACAATATTTATATGTGTGAGTTTCACTTGCTCCCTTTTACTCTTTATATTTTTGGGACTGAGAATACATGCGCTGCTTTTATAACTGTTTTACGAAATAGACACGAGTAAATGAAACTACATTCTATGGCTGGATTATTAAACCGAATATGCCCCTTTTTAGTCTGGTAATCCAAGAATTAGGGAACAGACACCCTACTTGACGCGAATCCTAAAGATAGATCTATCGGGCCCAACAAGCCCCATCCAAAGTACTGGATGCTTTAGTACTTAGAAATTTATATCATGTCCGAAGGAGGATCCCGGAATGATGGGGATATTCTATATGCATATTGTTAATGTCGGTTACCAGGTGTTCAATCCATATGAATGATTTTTGTCTCTATGCATGGGACGTATGTTTATGAGAAATGGAAATATGAAATCTTGTGGTCTATTAAAATAATGGAAATGATTGTTATGATAAACTAATGAACTCACCAACCTTTTGGTTTAAAGTGTAGTGACCCGAACTTTTCCATGTTTATATATATATATATATATATATATATATATATATATATATATTAAATGAAATTGTTATTTACATGATTAAGTGTTTTCAACATGTTAAGCAATCAAACTTGTTAAGACTTGATTAATTGAAATAGGTTTCATATAGACAATTGACCACCCAAGTTGACCGGCGATTCACGAACGTTAAAACTTGTAAAAACTATATGATGACATATATATGGATATATATATATAGTTAACATGATATTATGATAAGTAAACATATCATTAAGTATATTAACAATGAACTACATATGTAAAAACAAGACTACTAACTTAATGATTTTGAAACGAGACATATATGTAACGATTATCGTTGTAATGACATTTAATGTATATATATCATATTAAGATATATTAATACATCATGATATTATGATAATGTAATAATTTAACATCTCATTTGATTTAATAAACAATGGGTTAACAACATTTTACAAGATTGTTAACCTAAAGGTTTCAAAACAATACTTATATGTAACGACTAACGATGACTTAACGACTCAGTTAAAATGTATATACATGTAGTGTTTTAATATGTATTCATACACTTTTGAAAGACTTCAAGACACTTATCAAAATACTTCTACTTAACAAAAATGCTTACAATTACATCCTCGTTCAGTTTCATCAACAATTCTACTCGTATGCTCCCGTATTCGTACTCGTACAATACACAGCTTTTAGATGTATGTACTATTGGTATATACACTCTAATAATCAGCTCTTAGCAGCCCATGTGAGTCACCTAACACATGTGGGAACCATCATTTTGAAATGTCCCGTTCTTATTGATTAAAAACGTTCCATATTAATTGATTTCGTTACGAGGTTTTGACCTCTATATGAGACGTTTTTCAAAGACTGCATTCATTTTTAAAACAAATCATAACCTTTATTTCATCAATAAAGGTTTAAAAAGCTTTACGTAGATTATCAAATAATGATAATCTAAAATATCCTGTTTACACACGACCATTACATAATGGTTTACAATACAAATATGTTACAACAAAATAAGTTTCTTGAATGCAGTTTTTACACAATATCATACAAGCATGGACTCCAAATCTTGTCCTTATTTAAGTATGCGACAGCGGAAGCTCTTAATAATCACCTGAGAATAAACATGCTTAAAACGTCAATAAAAATGTTGGTGAGTTATAGGTTTAACCTATATATATCAAATCATAATAATAGACCACAAGATTCCATATTTCAATACACATCCCATACATAGAGATAAAAATCATTCATATGGTGAACACCTGGTAACCGACATTAACAAGATGCATATATAAGAATATCCCCATCATTCCGGGACACCCTTCGGATATGATATAAATTTCGAAGTACTAAAGCATCCGGTACTTTGGATGGGGTTTGTTAAGCCCAATAGATCTATCTTTAGGATTCGCGTCAATTAGGGTGTCTGTTCCCTAATTCTTAGATTACCAGACTTAATAAAAAGGGGCATATTCGATTTCGATAATTCAACCATAGAATGTAGTTTCACGTACTTGTGTCTATTTTGTAAATCATTTATAAAACCTGCATGTATTCTCATCCCAAAAATATTAGATTTTAAAAGTGGGACTATAACTCACTTTCACAGATTTTTACTTCGTCGGGAAGTAAGACTTGGCCACTGGTTGATTCACGAACCTATAACAATATATACATATATATCAAAGTATATTCAAAATATATTTACAACACTTTTAATATATTTTGATGTTTTAAGTTTATTAAGTCAGTTGTCCTCGTTAGTAACCTACAACTAGTTGTCCACAGTTAGATGTACAGAAATAAATCGATAAATATTATCTTGAATCAATCCACGATCCAGTGTATACGTATCTCAGTATTGATCACAACTCAAACTATATATATTTGGGAATCAACCTCAACCCTGTATAGCTAACTCCAACATTCACATATAGAGTGTCTATGGTTGTTCCGAAATATATATAGATGTGTCGACATGATAGGTCGAAACATTGTATAAGTGTCTATGGTATCTCAAGATTACATAATATACAATACAAGTTGATTAAGTTATGGTTGGAATAGATTTGTTACCAATTTTCACGTAGCTAAAACGAGAAAAATTATCCAATCTTGTTTTACCCATAACTTCTTCATTTTAAATCCGTTTTGAGTGAATCAAATTGCTATGGTTTCATATTGAACTCTATTTTATGAATCTAAACAGAAAAAGTATAGGTTTATAGTCGGAAAAATAAGTTACAAGTCGTTTTTGTAAAGGTAGTCATTTCAGTCGAAAGAACGACGTCTAGATGACCATTTTAGAAAACATACTTCCACTTTGAGTTTAACCATAATTTTTGGATATAGTTTCATGTTCATAATAACAATAATTTTCTTATAATAACAACTTTTAAATCAAAGTTTATCATAGTTTTTAATTAACTAACCCAAAACAGCCCGCGGTGTTACTACGACGGCGTAAATCCGGTTTTACGGTGTTTTTCGTGTTTCCAGGTTTTAAATCATTAAGTTAGCATATCATATAGATATAGAACTTGTGTTTAGTTGATTTTAAAAGTCAAGTTAGAAGGATTAACTTTTGTTTGCGAACAAGTTTAGAATTAACTAAACTATGTTCTAGTGATTGCAAGTTTAAACCTTCGAATAAGATAGCTTTATATGTATGAATCGAATGATGTTATGAACATCATTACTACCTTAAGTTCCTTGGATAAACCTACTGGAAAAGAGAAAAATTGATCTAGCTTCAATGGATCCTTGGATGGCTCGAAGTTCTTGAAGCAGAATCATGACACGAAAACAAGTTCAAGTAAGATCATCACTTGAAATAAGATTGTTATAGTTATAGAAATTGAACCAAAGTTTGAATATGATTATTACCTTGTATTAGAATGATAACCTACTATAAGAAACAAAGATTTCTAGAGGTTGGATGATCACCTTACAAGATTGGAAGTGAGCTAGCAAACTTGAAAGTATTCTTGATTTTATGTAACTAGAACTTGTAGAATATATGAAGAACACTTAGAACTTGAAGATAGAACTTGAGAGAGATCAATTAGATGAAGAAAATTGAAGAATGAAAGTGTTTGTAGGTGTTTTTGGTCGTTGGTGTATGGATTAGATATAAAGGATATGTAATTTTGTTTTCATGTAAATAAGTCATGAATGATTACTCATATTTTTGTAATTTTATGAGATATTTCATGCTAGTTGCCAAATGATGGTTCCCACATGTGTTAGGTGACTCACATGGGCTGCTAAGAGCTGATCATTGGAGTGTATATACCAATAGTACATACATCTAAAAGCTGTGTATTGTACGAGTACGAATACGGGTGCATACGAGTAGAATTGTTGATGAAACTGAACGAGGATGTAATTGTAAGCATTTTTGTTAAGTAGAAGTATTTTGATAAGTGTCTTGAAGTCTTTGAAAAGTGTATAAATACATATTAAAACACTACATGTATATACATTTTAACTGAGTCGTTAAGTCATCGTTAGTCATTACATGTAAGTGTTGTTTTGAAACCTTTAGGTTAACGATCTTGTTAAATGTTGTTAACCCAATGTTTATAATATCAAATGAGATTTTAAATTATTATATTATCATGATATTATAATGTATGAATATCTCTTAATATGATATATATACATTAAATGTCTTTACAACGATAATCGTTACATATATGTCTCGTTTAAAAATCATTAAGTTAATAGTCTTGTTTTTACATATGTAGTTCATTGTTAATATACTTAATGATATGATTACTTATCATAGTATCATGTTAACTATATATATACACCCATATATATGTCATCATATAGTTTTTACAAGTTTTAACGTTCGTGAATCACCGGTCAACTTGGGTGGTCAATTGTCTATATGAAACATATTTCAATTAATCAAGTCTTAACAAGTTTGATTGGTTAACATGTTGGAAACATTTAATCATGTAAATATCAATCTCAATTAATATATATAAACATGGAAAAGTTCGGGTCACTACAGTACCTACCCGTTAAATAAATTTCGTCCCGAAATTTTAAGCTGTTGAAGGTGTTGACGAATCTTCTGGAAATAGATGTGGGTATTTCTTCTTCATCTGATCTTCAAGCTCCCAGGTGAACTCGGGTCCTCTACGAGCATTCCATCGAACCTTAACAATTGGTATCTCGTTTTGCTTAAGTCTTTTAACCTCACGATCCATTATTTCGACGGGTTCTTCGATGAATTGAAGTTTTTCGTTGATTTGGATTTCATCTAACGGAATAGTGAGATCTTCTTTAGCAAAACATTTCTTTAAATTCGAGACGTGGAAAGTGTTATGTACAGCCACGAGTTGTTGAGGTAACTCAAGTCGGTAAGCTACTGGTCCGACACGATCAATAATCTTGAATGGTCCAATATACCTTGGATTTAATTTCCCTCGTTTACCAAATCGAACAACACCTTTCCAAGGTGCAACTTTAAGCATGACCATCTCTCCAATTTCAAATTCTATATCTTTTCTTTTAATGTCAGCGTAGCTCTTTTGTCGACTTTGGGCGGTTTTCAACCGTTGTTGAATTTGGATGATCTTGTGGTCTATTATTATGATTTGATATATATAAGTTAAACCTATAACTCACCAACATTTTTGTTGATGTTTTAAGCATGTTTATTCTCAAGTGATTATTAAGAGCTTCCGCTGTCGCATACTTAAATAAGGACAAGATTTGGAGTCCATGCTTGTATGATATTGTGTAAAAACTGCATTCAAGAAACTTGTTTTGTTGTAACATATTTGTATTGTAAACCATTATGTAAATAACAATTTCATTTAATATATATAAACATGGAAAAGTTCGGGTCACTACACATTTGGTAACTAGCATGAAATATCTCATAAAATTACAAAAATATGAGTAATCATTCATGACTTATTTACATGAAAACAAAATTACTTATCCTTTATATCTAATCCATACACCAACAACCAAAAACACCTACAAACACTTTCATTCTTCAATTTTCTTCATCTAATTGATCTCTCTCAAGTTCTATCTTCAAGTTCTAAGTGTTCTTCATAAATTCTACAAGTTCTAGTTTAATAAAATCAAGAATACTTCCAAGTTTGCTAGCTTACTTCCAATCTTGTAGAGTGATCATCCAACCTCAATAAATCTTTCTTATTTACAGTAAGATATCTTTCTAATACAGGGTAATACTCATATTCAAACTTTGATTCAATTTCTATAACTATAACAATCTTATTTCGAGTGGAAATCTTACTTGAACTTGTTTTTCGTGTCATGATTCTGCTTCAAGAACTTTCAAGCCATCCAAGGATCCTTTGAAGCTAGATCCATTTTTCTCATTTCCAGTAGCTTTATCCAGAAAACTTGAGGTAGTAATGATGTTCATAACATCATTCGATTCATACATATAAAGCTATCGTATTCTAAGGTTTAAACTTGTAATTACTAGAACATAGTTTAGTTAAATCTAAACCTGTTCGCAAACAAAAGTTAATCCTTCTAACTTGACTTTTAAAATCAACTAAACACAAGTTCTATATCTATATGATATGCTAACTTAATGATCATATATATGGATATATATATATATATAGATAACATGATATTATGATAAGTAAACATATCATTAAGTATATTAGCAACGAACTACATATGTAAAAACAAGACTACTAACTTAATGATTTTGAAACGAGACATATATGTAATGATTATCGTTGTAACGACATTTAATGTATATATATATCATATTAAGATATATTAATACATCATGATATCATGATAATGTAATAATTTAACATCTAATTTGATTTAATAAACAATGGGTTAACAACATTTAACAAGATCGTTAACCTAAAGGTTTCAAAACAACACTTACATGTAACGACTAACGATGACTTAATGACTCAGTTAAAATGTATATACATGTAGTGTTTTAATATGTATTCATACACTTTTGAAAGACTTCAAGACACTTATCAAAATACTTCTACTTAACAAAAATGCTTACAATTACATCCTCGTTCAGTTTCATCAACAATTCTACTCGTATGCACCCGTATTCGTACTCGTACAATACACAGCTTTTAAATGTATGTACTATTGGTATATACACTCCAATGATCAGCTCTTAGCAGCCCATGTGAGTCACCTAACACATGTGGGAACCATCAGTTGGCAACTAGCATGAAATATCTCAAATAGTATCAAAACTACTTGCAGTCCTTGGCAATTTAGTGATGAAATCCATGGTAATGTTTTCCCATTTCCATTCCAGAATTTCGGGTTGTTGAAGTAGACCTGATGGTTTCTGATGCTCAGCTTTGACCTTAGAACACATCAAACATTCTCCTACGTATTTAGCAACATCAGCTTTCATACCCGGCCACCAAAAATGTTTCTTGAGATCCTTGTACATCTTCCCCGTTCCAAGATGTATTGAGTATCTGGTTTTATGAGCTTCTCTAAGTATCATTTCTCTCATATCTCCAAATTTTGGTACCCAAATCCTTTCAGCCCTATACCGGGTTCCGTCTTCCCGAATATTAAGATGCTTCTCCGATCCTTTGGGTATTTCATCCTTTAAATTTCCCTCTTTTAAAACTCCTTGTTGCGCCTCCTTTATTTGAGTAGTAAGGTTATTGTGAATCATTATATTCATAGATTTTACTCGAATGGGTTCTCTGTCCTTCCTGCTCAAGGCGTCGGCTACCACATTTGCCTTCCCCGGGTGGTAACGAATCTCAAAGTCGTAATCATTCAACAATTCAATCCACCTACGCTGCCTCATATTCAGTTGTTTCTGATTAAATATGTGTTGAAGACTTTTGTGTTCGGTATATATAATACTTTTGACCCCATATAAGTAGTGCCTCCAAGTCTTTAATGCAAAAACAACCGCCCCTAATTCCAAATCATGCATCGTATAATTTTGTTCGTGAATCTTCAATTGTCTCGATCCATAAGCAATCACCTTCGTTCATTGCATTAATACACAACCGAGACCTTGCTTTGATGCGTCACAATAAATCACAAAATCATCATTCTCTTCAGGCAATGACAATATAGGTGCCGTAGTTAGCTTTTTCTTCAATAACTAAAACGCTTTCTCTTGTTCATCCTTCCATTCAAATTTCTTCCCTTTATCCGTTAATGCAGTCAAGGGTTTTGCTATTCTGGAAAAGTCTTGGATGAACCTTCTGTAGTAACCAGCTAGTCCTAAAAACTGGCGTATGTGTTTCGGAGTTTTCAGGGTTTCCCACTTTTCAACAGTTTCTATCTTTGCCGGATCCATCTTAATACCTTCTTTGTTCACTATGTGACCGAGGAATTGAACTTCTTCCAACCAAAATGCACACTTTGAAAACTTAGCGTACAATTCTTCCTTCCTCAATACTTCTAACACCTTTCTCAAATGTTCACTGTGTTCTTGGTCATTCTTTGAGTAAATAAGTATGTCATCAATGAAAACAATGACAAACTTGTCAAGGTATGGTCCACACACTCGGTTTATAAGGTCCATGAACACAGCTGGTGCATTAGTTAAACCAAACGGCACGACCATAAACTCGTAATGACCGTAACGTGTTCTGAAAGCAGTCTTTGGAATATCATCTTCTTTCACCCGCATTTGATGATACCCGGAACGTAAGTCAATCTTTGAATAAATAGACGGAGACTTGTAGTTGATCAAATAAGTCGTCGATTCTCGGTAGTGGATAGTGGTTCTTGATGGTAAGTTTGTTCAACTCTCGGTAGTCGATACACAACCTGAATGTACCATCTTTCTTCTTGACAAACAAAACAGGAGCTCCCCACGGTGATGTGCTTGGTTGAATGAAACCACGCTCTAAAAGTTCTTGTAATTGGCTTTGCAGTTCTTTCATGTCGCTGGGTGTGAGTCTGTAAGGAGCACGAGCTATTGGTGCAGCTCCTGGTACAAGATCTATTTGAAATTCAACGGATCGATGTGGGGGTAATCCCGGAAATTCTTTCAGAAATACATCGGGAAATTCTTTTGCGACGGGAACATCATTGATGCTCTTTTCTTTATTTTGTACTTTCTCGACATGTGCTAGAATAGCATAGCAACCTTTTCTTATTAGTTTTTGTGCCTTCAAATTACTAATAAGATGTAGCTTCGTGTTGCCCTTTTCTCCGTACACCATTAAGGGTTTTCCTTTTTCTCGTATAATGCGAATTGCATTTTTGTAACAAATGATCTCTGCTTTCGCTTCTTTCAATCAGTACATACCGATTATCACATCAAAACTCCCTAACTCTACTGGTGTCAAGTCAATCTTAAATGTTTCGCTAACCAGTTTAATTTCTCGATTCCGACATATATTATCTGCTGAAATTAATTTACCATTTGCTAATTCGAGTAAAAATTTACTATCCAAAGGCGTCAATGGACAACTTAATTTGGAACAAAAATCTCTACTCATATAGCTTCTATCCGCACCCGAATCAAATAAAACGTAAGCAAATTTATTGTCAATAAGAAACGTACCCGTAACAAGCTCCGGGTCTTTCTGTGCCTCTGCCGCATTAATATTGAAAACTCTTCCGCGGCCTTGTCCATTCGTGTTCTCCTGGTTCGGGCAATTTTTAATAATGTGGCCCGATTTTCCACATTTATAACAAACTACATTGGCATAACTTGCTCCGACACTACTTGCTCCGCCATTACTCATTCCGACACCATTTGTTCCTTTCGTTCTGTTAACCCCTGGTCCGTAGACCTCACACTTCACCGCGCTATGACCATTTCTTTTACACTTGTTGTAAAATTTGGTGCAGAACCCCGAGTGATACTTTTCACACCTTTAGCATAGCTGCTTCTGATTGTTGTTGTTGTTGCGGTTGTTATTATTGTTGGAATGATTGTTATAGTTGTTGTTGTTGTTGTTGTTGTTGTTGTTGTTTTGTCATTTTTTGTAGTTGCGATTGATGTTGCGATTGTTGGGATAGTTGTTGTTGTTGTTTTGGTGACTCTTATCACCGTTTTCCTCCCACTTTCTTTTGACTAGCTTCACGTTGGCGTCTTCAGCCGCCTGTTCTTTAATTCTTTCCTCAATCTGGTTCACTAATTTGTGAGCATTTCTACATGCCTGTTGTATGGAGGCGGGCTCGTGTGAACTTATATCTTCTTGGATTCTTTTATGCAATCCTTTCACAAACGCGTCGATCTTCTCTTCCTCATCTTCGAACGCTCTCGGACACAATAGGCACAATTCTGTGAATCGTCTTTCGTACGTGGTAATATCAAATCCTTGGGTTCGTAACCCTCTAAGTTCTGTCTTGAGCTTATTGACCTCAGTTCTGGGACGGTACTTCTCATTCATCAAGTGCTTGAATGCTGACCACGGTAGTGCGTAAGCATCATCTTGTCCCACTTGCTCTAGATAGGTATTCCACCATGTTAACGCAGTACCTATGAAGGTATGCGTAGTGTACTTCACTTTGTCCTCTTCAGTACACTTACTTATGTCAAACACCGATTCGACCTTCTCGGTCCACCGTTTCAATCCGATCGGTCCTTCGGTTCCATCAAATTCCAAAGGTTTGCAGGCAGTGAATTCTTTGTAGGTGCATCCTACACGATTTCTTGCACCGTTAGCTGCATTGCTAGATTCGGAGTTATTGTTGGTATGTAGCGCAACCTGTACTGCGGCTATGTTTACATCAAGAAAGGTACGAAATTCCTCTTCGCTCATATTTATGGTTTGTCGAGTAGTCGGTGCCATTTCCTTCAAATAGTCAAATGAAACAAGTTAATCATACAGAATATTAAGAGTAGTCCATAGTATCTGTAGCATAATATGAACTCATTTATAAAAGCCTTTTCTTCATATTAGCGTTTTATAAGTTTAAATTCGGGTAGTACCTACCCGTTAAGTTCATACTTAGTAGCTAATATACAATTCAACTACTACAATTCTATATGAAAAACTGATTATAATAATATTTCGCGTTCAAACTTTTACACAATATTTTACAAACTTACAATACTGCTTATTTTACATATAGCATGAAATATAGCACACAATAACTTTGATACAAGATAGTTGTGAAGATAATTCTAGCTAGTACACAAGTCGTTCAGTAAAGGCAATAAAGACACGTAATTTATACGTCCAGAAACAAGTCATGCATTCTGGTTTTACTAGGACTACTTCCCATCCTTGGTCTTGTGGAACATAACCATTATGGCCGTTGATAAGACAACGTGTTGTAACGTCGTCAAAGGGACGAGGGTTACGTAATGTCCAATAGTCCCGTAACAATTTAAAAACCTCATTTCTTACCCCAATTACCGACTCCGTCACTTGTGGGAACGTTTTGTTTAATAGTTGTAGCCCGATGTTCTTGTTCTCACTTTGGTGAGAAGCGAACATTACTAACCCATAAGCATAACATGCTTCTTTATGTTGCATGTTAGACATTTTTTCTAAATCACGAAGTCCTATATTCGGATATATTGAGTCAAAATAATTTCTTAACCCGTTGCGTAAAATAGCATTTGGGTTTCCCGCAATATATGTGTCAAAGTAAACACATCGTAACTTATGGATTTCCCAATGTGATATCCCCCATCTTTCGAACGAAAGCCTTTTATAAACCAAGGCATTCTTGGAACGTTCTTCGAATGTCGTACAAACTGATCTCGCCTTAAATAGTTGTGCCGAGGAATTCTGACCGACTCTAGACAAGATTTCATCAATCATGTCTCCGGGTAGGTCTCTTAAAATATTGGGTTGTCTATCCATTTTGTGTTTTTATACTGTAAAATAGACAAGAGTTAGATTCATAAAAAAATACTTATTAATACAAGCAATTTTTACATATATCATAAAGCATAAGTACACTATATTACATATATTACACCACACGAATACAACTATCTTATTCCGACTCGCTCATTTCTTCTTCTTCTGTTTTGGTTCGTTTTGCCAAGTTTCTAGAGATATATGATGTTCCCCTAATACGAGCCATCGTTTTCCACATTGGTTTAGAAAAACCTGGTGGTTTAGAGGTTCCCGGGTTATTGTCACAACTTAAGAAATACGGGTGTTGACGATACATATAAAGTTCATCGGGTTAGGAATCAAATTTCTCTATTTTTATGCCCTTTCCCTTATTGTTCTCTTTTGCCTTATTAAATTGTGTTGGCGTAATTTCTATAACATCATCGGATTCCTTGTCGGGATTTGATTCATCGGAGAATTGGTAATCCTCCCAATACTTTGCTTCCTTGGCGGAAACACCATTGACCATAATTAACTTTGGTCGGTTGGTTGAGGATTTTCTTCTACTTAACCATTTTATTATTTCCCCCACTGGTTCTATTTCTTCTTCCAGTTCCGATTCTTCTTCCGGTTCCGATTCTTCTTCCGGTTCCGACTCTTCTTCCGGTTCCTCTTCGGGAACTTGTGAATCAGTCCACGAATCATTCCAATTTACATTTGACTCTTCATTATTATTAGGTGACTCAATGGGACTTGTTCTAGAGATAGACATCTATCACATAATATCAAACACGTTAAGAGATTAATATATCACATAATATTCACATGTTAAAAATATATAGTTTCCAACAAAATTTGTTAAGCAATCATTTTTCAAGTAAACACGGTCGAAGTCCAGACTCACTAATGCATCCTAACAAACTCGATAAGACACACTAATGCAAAATTCTGGTTCTCTAAGACCAAACCTCGGATACCAACTGAAATTTCCCGTTCTTATTGATTAAAAACGTTGCATATTAATTGATTTCGTTGCGAGGTTTTGACCTCTATATGAGACGTTTTTTATAGACTGCATTCATTTTAAAACAAACCATAACCTTTATTTCATCAATAGAGGTTTAAAACGCTTTACGTAGATTATCAAATAATGATAATCTAAAATATCCTATTTACACACGACTATTACATAATGGTTTACAATACAAATATGTTACAACGAAATAAGTTTCTTGAATACAGTTTTTACACAATATCATACAAGCTTTGACTTCAAATCTTATCCTTATTTAAGTATGCGACAGCGGAAGCTCTTAATAATCACCTGAGAATAAACATGCTTAAAACGTCAACAAAAATGTTGGTGAGTTATAGGTTTAACCTATATATATCAAATCGTAACAATAGACCACAAGATTTCATATTTCAATATACATCCCATACATAGAGATAAAAATCATTCATATGGTGAACACCTGGTAACCGACATTAACAAGATGCATATTTAAGAATATCCCCATCATTCCGGGACACCCTTCGGATATGATATAAATTTCGAAGTACTAAAGCATCCGGTACTTTGGATGGGTTTGTTAGGCCCAATAGATCTATCTTTAGGATTCGCGTCAATTAGGGTGTCTGTTCCCTAATTCTTACATTACCAGACTACAAAGGGGCATATTCGATTCGATAATTCAACCATAGAATGTAGTTTCGATTACTTGTGTCTATTTCGTAATATGGTTATAAAAATAACGCATGTATCCTCAGTCCCAAAAATATATATTGCAAAAGCATTTAAAAGGGGAGCAAATGAAACTCACACATATAAATATTGTAAAACAGTTCATAAAGCATTTGCATGTATTCTCAGCCCAAAAACGTAAAGAGTAAAAATGGAGCAAATGAAACTCACACATATAAATATTGCAAAACAGTTCATAAAGCATTTGCATGTATTCTCAGCCCAAAAATGTAAAGAGTAAAAAGGGAGCAAATGAACTCACTTTCACAGATTTTTACTTCGTCGGGAAGTAAGACTTGGCCACTGGTCGATTCACGAACCTATAACAAATATGTACATATATATCAAAGTATATTCAAAATATATTTACAACACTTTTAATACATTTTGATGTTTTAAGTTTATTAAGTCAGCTGTCCTCGTTAGTAATCTACAACTAGTTGTCCAACGTTAGATGTACAGAAAAAAATTGATATATATTATCTTGAATCAATCCATGACCCAGTGTATACATGTCTCAGGCTAGATCACAACTCAAAGTATATATATTTTTGGAATCAACCTCAACCCTGTATAGCTAACTCCCACATTACTGCATATAGAGTGTCTATGGTTGTTCCAAATAATATACACATGGGTCGATATGATATGTCAAAACATTTGCATACGTGTCTATGGTATCCCAAGATTACATAATATATTAGAATACATGTATAATACAATATAAGTTAGCTAGGATATGATTAATATAGATTTGTTACCAATTTTCACGTTTCTACAACAAGAAAAATTATTCAATCTTGTTTTACCCATAACTTCTTTATTTTAAATCCGTTTTGAGTGAATCAAATTGCTATGGTTTCATATTGAACTCTATTTTATGAATCTAGCAGAAAAGGTATAGGTTTATAGTCAAAAATATAAATTACAAGTCATTTTTGTAAAGGTAGTCATTTCTGTCGAAAAAACGACGTCTAGATGACCATTTTAGAAAACATACTTCCACTTTGAGTTTAATCATGATTTTTGGATATAGTTTCATGTTCATAAGAAAAATCATTTTCCCAGAAGAACAACTTTTAAATCAAAGTTTATCATAGTTTTTAATTAACTAACCCAAAACAGCCCGCGGTGTTACTACGACGGCGTATGTCCGGTTTTACAGTGTTCTTCGTGTTTTCAGATTTTAAATCATTAAGTTAGCATATCATATAGATATAGAACATGTATTTAGTTGATTTTAAAAGTCAAGTTAGAAGGATTAACTTTTGTTTGCGAACAAGTTTAGAATTAACTAAACTATATTCTAGTGATTACAAGTTTAAACCTTCGAATAAGATAGCTTTATATGTATGAATCGAATGATGTTATGAACATCATTACTACCTCAAGTTTTCTGGATAAAGCTATTGGAAATGAGAAAAATGGATCTAGCTTCAAAGGATCCTTGGATGGCTTGAAAGTTCTTGAAGCAGAATCATGACACGAAAACAAGTTCAAGTAAGATTTCCACTCGAAATAAGATTGTTATAGTTATAGAAATTGAATCAAAGTTTGAATATGAGTATTACCTTGTATTAGAAAGATATCTTACTGTAAATAAGAAAGATTTCTTGAGGTTGGATGATCACTCTACAAGATTGGAAGTAAGCTAGCAAACTTGGAAATATTCTTGATTTTATGAAACTAGAACTTGTAGAATTTATGAAGAACACTTAGAAATTGAAGATAGAACTTGAGAGAGATCAATTATATGAAGAAAATTGAAGAATGAAAGTGTTTATAGGTATTTTTGGTCATTGGTGTATGGATTAGATATATAGGATATGTAATTTTGTTTTCATGTAAATAAGTCATGAATGATTACTCATATTTTTGTAATTTTATGAGATATTTCATGCAAGTTGCCAAATGATGGTTCCCACATGTGTTAGGTGACTCACATGGGCTGCTAAGAGCTGATCATTGGAGTGTATATACCAATAGTACATACATCTAAAAGCTGTGTATTGCACGAGTACGAATACGGGTGCATACGAGTAGAATTGTTGATGAAACTGAACGAGGATGTAATTGTAAGCATTTTTGTTAAGTAGAAGTATTTTGATAAGTGTATTGAAGTCTTTCAAAAGTGTATGAATACATATTAAAACATTACATGTATATACATTTTAACTGAGTCGTTAAGTCATCGTTAGTCGTTACATGTAAGTGTTGTTTTGAAACCTTTAGGTTAACGATCTTGTTAAATATTGTTAAACCATTGTTTATTAAATCAAATTAGATGTTAAATTATTACATTATCATGATATCATGATGTATTAATATATCTTAATATGATATATATACATTAAATGTCGTTACAACGATAATCGTTACATATATGTCTCGTTTCAAAATCATTAAGTTAGTAGTCTTGTTTTTACATATGTAGTTCATTGCTAATATACTTAATGATATGTTTACTTATCATAATATCATGTTAACTATATATATATCCATATATATGTCATCATATAGTTTTTACAAGTTTTAACGTTCTTGAATCGCCGGTCAACTTGGGTGGTCAATTATCTATATGAAACCTATTTCAATTAATCAAGTCTTAATAAGTTTGATTGCTTAACATGTTGGAAACACTTAATCATGTAAATAACAATTTTATTTAATATATATATATAAACATGGAAAAGTTCGGGTCATTACACTTGGTGGTAAATTATGATTTTTAGTCATTTTTAATTTCATTATTATTATTAATAACATAATCATAACCATTTTTATAATTATGATTATAAATATCATTATTTATTATCATTAGTATTATTGATATTATTACTAAAATTTCTAACTTTATTATTAATATGGTTATTTTGATTAGTAATATTTTTATTATTATTTTCTATTATAATAATTTTCAGTATTTTTATTATTATTATTAATAATATATTTATATTTATTTATATTTAATAATTATTAATATAAACATTAATTATGAATAAAATTATATAAAGAATCGATTTCTGTATGCATCAAAAATCGTACTGTGTTCCTTTCTTGTTTTTACCTCTAACTTTGCCACCAGTCTTAATCCATAGTACATAAAAGTCGAATATAATCTCTAATACAATCAAAATCTGTTATCAATCTCTTTCCCACTTTATTTACTTATTATTTTTTTTTCTGTATCTGCTAAATAAGTTGTCAACCTCAATTCATATTTAACCCTATCAAATCCAGTTGTGAACGAACGATTAAACTCATCATACATAAGCCATTCAACTCGTCCACTTCATAATTCATTTTAAATTCAGAAGAAGTTTTAAGCAGAAAATATTAGCAGTAACCCAAACACCCCTGTACGCGTTTTTTTTTATTTTTT